>NW_020861833.1:0-6935 GCF_003713205.1 Coffea eugenioides
TAAGTACTTAGGATGGGTGACCCCCTGGGAATTCCTCTTGTTGCACCCCTCTCTTTTTTGTTTCGAAATTCAAATTTTCTATTCGTTCTTTATCCTGTAGTAATTTAGGTCCTTCGGAACAATTGCTTTATATTTTGCTTCTTCTCGAAGCATGAAAGCGGATCTGAAGGCGCGAGACAAATCAGGAACGGTACGGCTCGATCAAAGCCCGAATCGTCGCTCAAATTTGTCGGCGCAAATGTATCAGCGCAAGCGTGAAGGATTGATTTCATGATAATTTAGAGTTGCGGGATGATGGAAAAAAACAGGGGGCAAATCAATAACAAAAAAAAATATGAAAGCAAATAAATAAAAGGATAATAGGAAAATGCTTGAATTGACGCTTAAAATGAATTTCGGTCTAGAAAAGCCACACTGCTTCGCAGGACGGGGTAGTTTAAAAGAATAAAGCGAAATGAACATGGCGGGTACGATCATACCAGCACTAATGCACCGGATCCCATCAGAACTCCGAAGTTAAGCATGCTTGGGCGAGAGTAGTACTAGGATGGGTGACCCCCTGGGAATTCCTCTTGTTGCACCCCCCTCTTTTTTGTTTCGAAATTCAAATTTTCTATTCGTTCTTTATCCTGTAGTAATTTAGGTCCTTCGGAACGATTGCTTAATATTTTGCTTCTTGTCAAAGCGTGAAGGAGGAGTTGAAGGCGCGAGACAAATCAGGAACGGTACGGCTCGATCAAAGCCCGGATCGTCGCTCAAATTTGTCGGCGCAAATGTATCACCGCAAGCGTGAAGGATTGATTTCATGATAATTTAGAGTTGCGGGAAGATGGAAAAAAACAGGGTGCAAATCAATAACAAAAAAAAATATAAAGTAAATAAATAAAAGGATAAGAGGAAAATGCTTCAATTGACGCTTAAAATGAATTCCGGTCTAGAAAAGCCACACTGCTTCGCTGGACGGGGTAGTTTAAAAGAATAAAGCGAAAGGAACATGGCGGGTGCGATCATACCAGCACTAATGCACCGGATCCCATCAGAACTCCGAAGTTAAGCATGCTTGGGCGAGAGTAGTACTAGGATGGGTGACCCCCTGGGAATTCCTCTTGTTGCACCCCTCTCTTTTTTGTTTCGAAATTCAAATTTTCTATTCGTTCTTTATCCTGTAGTAATTTAGGTCCTTCGGAACGATTGCTTTATATTTTGCTTCTTCTCGAAGCATGAAGGCGGATCTGAAGGCGCGAGACAAATCAGGAACGGTACGGCTCGATCAAAGCCCGAATCGTCGCTCAAATTTGTCGGCGCAAATGTATCAGCGCAAGTGTGAAGGATTGATTTCATGATAATTTAGAGTTGCGGGATGATGGAAAAAAACAGGGGGCAAATCAATAACAAAAAAAAATATGAAAGCAAATAAACAAAAGGGTAAGAGAAAAATGCTTGAATTGACGCTTAAAATGAATTTCGGTCTAGAAAAGCCACACTGCTTCGCAGGACGGGGTAGTTTAAAAGAATAAAGTGAAAGGAACATGGCGGGTACGATCATACCAGCACTAATGCACCGGATCCCATCAGAACTCCGAAGTTAAGCATGCTTGGGCGAGAGTAGTACTAGGATGGGTGACCCCCTGGGAATTCTTCTTGTTGCACCCCTCTTTTTTTTGTTTCGAAATCCAAATTTCCTATTCGTTCTTTATCCTGTAGTAATTTAGCTCCGTCGGAACGATTGCTTAATATTTTGCTTCTTGTCGAAGCGTGAAGGAGGATCTGAAGGCGCGAGACAAATCAGGAACGGTACGGCTCGATCAAATTTGTCGACGCAAATGTATCACCGCAAGCGTGAAGGATTGATTTCATGATAATTTAGAGTTGCGGGATGATGGAAAAAAACAGGGTGCAAATCAATAACAAAAAAAATATAAAGTAAATAAATAAAAGGATAAGAGGAAAATGCTTCAATTGACGCTTAAAATGAATTCCGGTCCAGAAAAGCCACACTGCTTCGCTGGACGGGGTAGTTTAAAAGAATAAAGCGAAAGGAACGTTATGGGTGCGATCATACCAGCACTAATGCACCGTATCCCATCAGAACTCCGAAGTTAAGCGTGCTTGGGCGTGAGCAGTATTAGGATGGGTGACCCCTTGGGAATTGTTCTTGTTGCACCCCTCCCTTTTTTGCTTCGAAATTCAAATTTTCTATTCGTTCTTTATCCTGTAGTAATTTAGGTCCTTCGGAACGATTGCTTTATATTTTGCTTCTTCTCGAAGGATGAAGGCGGATCTGAAGGCGCGAGAGAATTCAGGAACGGTACGGCTCGATCAAAGCCCGGATCATCGCTCAAATTTGTCGGCGCAAATGTATCAGCGCTAGCGTGATGGATTGATTTGATGACAATTTATTGTTGCGCGATGAGGGAAAAAAACAGGGTGCAAATCAATAACAAAAAAAAATATGAAAGCAAATAAACAAAAGGGTAAGAGAAAAATGCTTGAATTGACGCTTAAAATGAATTTCGGTCTAGAAAAGCCACACTGCTTCGCAGGACGGGGTAGTTTAAAAGAATAAAGTGAAAGGAACATGGCGGGTACGATCATACCAGCACTAATGCACCGGATCCCATCAGAACTCCGAAGTTAAGCATGCTTGGGCGAGAGTAGTACTAGGATGGGTGACCCCCTGGGAATTCTTCTTGTTGCACCCCTCTTTTTTTTGTTTCGAAATCCAAATTTCCTATTCGTTCTTTATCCTGTAGTAATTTAGCTCCGTCGGAACGATTGCTTAATATTTTGCTTCTTGTCGAAGCGTGAAGGAGGATCTGAAGGCGCGAGACAAATCAGGAACGGTACGGCTCGATCAAATTTGTCGACGCAAATGTATCACCGCAAGCGTGAAGGATTGATTTCATGATAATTTAGAGTTGCGGGATGATGGAAAAAAACAGGGTGCAAATCAATAACAAAAAAAATATAAAGTAAATAAATAAAAGGATAAGAGGAAAATGCTTCAATTGACGCTTAAAATGAATTCCGGTCCAGAAAAGCCACACTGCTTCGCTGGACGGGGTAGTTTAAAAGAATAAAGCGAAAGGAACGTTATGGGTGCGATCATACCAGCACTAATGCACCGTATCCCATCAGAACTCCGAAGTTAAGCGTGCTTGGGCGTAAGCAGTATTAGGATGGGTGACCCCCTGGGAAGTCCTCGTGATGCACCCCTCTCTTTTTTGTTTCGAAATTCAAATTTCCTATTCGTTCTTTATCCTGTAGTAATTTAGCTCCGTCGGAACGATTGCTTAATATTTTGCTTCGTGTCGAAGCGTGAAGGAGGATCTGAAGGCGCGAGACAAATCAGGAACGGTACGGCTCGATCAAAGCCCGGATCGTCGCTCAAATTTGTCGGCGCAAATGTATCAGCGCAAGCGTGAAGGATTGATTTCATGATAATTTAGAATTGCGGGATGATGGAAAAAAACAGGGGGCAAATCAATAACAAAAAAAAATATGAAAGCAAATAAATAAAAGGATAATAGGAAAATGCTTGAATTGACGCTTAAAATGAATTTCGGTCTAGAAAAGCCACACTGCTTCGCAGGACGGGGTAGTTTAAAAGAATAAAGCGAAAGGAATATGGCGGGTGCGATCATACCAGCACTAATGCACCGGATCCCATCAGAACTTCGAAATTAAGCGTGTTTGGGCGAGAGTAGTACTTGGATTGGTGACCCCCTGGGAAGTCCTCGTGTTGCACCCCTCTCTTTTTTGTTTCGAAATCCAAATTTCCTATTCGTTCTATATCCTGTAGTAATTTAGCTCCGTCGGAACGATTGCTTAATATTTTGCTTCTTGTCGAAGCGTGAAGGAGGATCTGAAGGCGTGAGACAAATCAGGAACGGTACGGCTCGATCAAAGCCCGGATCGTCGCTCAAATTTGTCGGCGCAAATGTATCAGCGCAAGCGTGAAGGATTGATTTCATGATAATTTAGAGTTGCGGGATGATGGAAAAAAATAGGGGGCAAATCAATAACAAAAAAAAATATGAAAGCAAATAAATAAAAGGATAATATGAAAATGCTTCAATTGACACTTAAAATGAATTTCGGTCTAGAAAAGCCACACTGCTTCGCAGGACGGGGTAGTTTAAAAGAATAAAGCGAAAGGAACATGGCGGGTGCGATCATACCAGCACTAATGCACCGGATCCCATCAGAACTCCGAAGTTAAGCATGCTTGGGCGAGAGTAGTACTAGGATGGGTGACCCCCTGGGAATTCCTCTTGTTGCACCCCTCTCTTTTTTGTTTCGAAATTCAAATTTTCTATTCGTTCTTTATCCTGTAGTAATTTAGGTCCTTCGGAACGATTGCCTTATATTTTGCTTCTTCTCGAAGCATGAAGGCGGATCTGAAGGCGCGAGACAAATCAGGAACGGTACGGCTCGATCAAAGCCCGGATCGTCGCTCAAATTTGTCGGCGCAAATTTATCAGCGCAAGCGTGAAGGATTGATTTCATGATAATTTAGAGTTGCGGGATGATAGAAAAAAACAGGGGGCAAATCAATAACAAAAAAAAATATGAAAGCAAATAAATAAAAGGATAATAGGAAAATGCTTGAATTGATGCTTAAAATGAATTTCGGTCTAGAAAAGCCACACTGCTTCGAAGGACGGGGTAGTTTAAAAGAATAAAGCGAAAGGAACATGGCGGGTGCGATCATACCAGCACTAATGCACCGGATCCCATCAGAACTCCGAAGTTAAGCATGCTTGGGCGAGAGTAGTACGAGGATGGGTGACCCCCTGGGAATTCCTCTTGTTGCACCCCTCTCTTTTTTGTTTCGAAATTCAAATTTTCTATTCGTTCTTTATCCTGTAGTAATTTAGGTCCTTCGGAACAATTGCTTTATATTTTGCTTCTTCTCGAAGCATGAAAGCGGATCTGAAGGCGCGAGACAAATCAGGAACGGTACGGCTCGATCAAAGCCCGAATCGTCGCTCAAATTTGTCGGCGCAAATGTATCAGCGCAAGCGTGAAGGATTGATTTCATGATAATTTAGAGTTGCGGGATGATGGAAAAAAACAGGGGGCAAATCAATAACAAAAAAAAATATGAAAGCAAATAAATAAAAGGATAATAGGAAAATGCTTGAATTGACGCTTAAAATGAATTTCGGTCTAGAAAAGCCACACTGCTTCGCAGGACGGGGTAGTTTAAAAGAATAAAGCGAAAGGAATATGGCGGGTGCGATCATACCAGCCCTAATGCACCGGATCCCATCAGAACTTCGAAATTAAGCGTGTTTGGGCGAGATAGTATCAGGATGGGTGACCCCTGGGAATTCCTTTGTTGCAACCCCTCTTTTTTTGTTTGAAATTCAAATTTTCTATTTCGTTCTTTATCCTGTATATTAAAGGTCCTCGGAACATTGCTTTATATTTGCTTCTTCTCTAGCATGAGCGGATCTGAAGCGGGAGACAATCAGGAAGGTACGGCTCGATCAAGCCGAAATCGTCGCTCGAAATTTGTCGGCGCAAATGTATCAGCGCAAGCGTGAAGATTGACTTTCACTGACTAATTTTGAGTTGCGGCGATGATGGAAAAAACAGGGGGAATCAATAACCAAAAAAATATGAAAGCAAATAAATAAAAGGATAAGAGAAAAATGCTTCAATTGACGCTTAAAATGAATTTCGGTCTAGAAAAGCCACGCTGCTTCGCAGGACGGGGTAGTTTAAATGAATAAAGCGAAAGGAACATGGCGGGTGCGATCATACCAGCACTAATGCACCGGATCCCATCAGAACTCCGAAGTTAAGCATGCTTGGGCGAGAGTAGTACTAGGATGGGTGACCCCTGGGAATTCCTCTTGTTGCACCCCTCTTTTTTTTGAAGGCGCGAGACAAATCAGGAACGGTACGGCTCGATCAAAGCCCGAATCGTCGCTCAAATTTGTCGGCGCAAATGTATCAGCGCAAGCGTGAAGGATTGATTTCATGATAATTTTGAGTTGCGGGATGATGGAAAAAAACAGGGGGCAAATCAATAACAAAAAAAAATATGAAAGCAAATAAATAAAAGGATAATAGGAAAATGCTTGAATTGATGCTTAAAATGAATTTCGGTCTAGAAAAGCCACACTGCTTCGAAGGACGGGGTAGTTTAAAAGAATAAAGCGAAAGGAACATGGCGGGTGCGATCATACCAGCACTAATGCACCGGATCCCATCAGAACTCCGAAGTTAAGCATGCTTGGGCGAGAGTAGTACTAGGATGGGTGACCCCCTGGGAATTCCTCTTGTTGCACCCCTCTCTTTTTTGTTTCGAAATTCAAATTTTCTATTCGTTCTTTATCCTGTAGTAATTTAGGTCCTTCGGAACGATTGCTTTATATTTTGCTTCTTCTCGAAGCATGAAGGCGGATCTGAAGGCGCGAGACAAATCAGGAACGGCACGGCTCGATCAAAGCCCGGATCGTCGCTCAAATTTGTCGGCGCAAATGTATCAGCGCAAGCGTGAAGGATTGATTTCATGATAATTTAGAGTTGCGGGATGATGGAAAAAAACGGGGGGCAAATCAATAACAAAAAAAAAATATGAAAGCAAATAAATAAAAGGATAATAGGAAAATGCTTGAATTGACGCTTAAAATGAATTTCGGTCTAGAAAAGCCACACTGCTTCGCAGGACGGGGTAGTTTAAAAAATAATGCGAAAGGAACATGGCGGGTGCGATCATACCAGCACTAATGCACCGGATCCCATCAGAACTCCGAAGTTAAGCATGCTTGGGCGAGAGTAGTACTAGGATGGGTGACCCCCTGGGAATTCCTCTTGTTGCACCCCTCTCTTTTTTGTTTCGAAATTCAAAATTTCTATTCGTTCTTTATCCTGTAGTAATTTAGGTCCTTCGGAACGATTGCTTTATATTTTGCTTCTTC
>NW_020861834.1:0-48008 GCF_003713205.1 Coffea eugenioides
CTCGACTAAGTAGCTCTTGTTGAGCTTAGCTTCGGCCATGTGGGCCTTAGGTCCAATAGTACTTTAGCTAGTCATTAAGCTAGTTAATTAGTAGGTTAGCTTTCGGCCAAGAGAGACCCAATGGGCTGGCCGATTTTCCCTTCATGCTTTCCAAGCTTTATTAGGTTTAGTCAAGGCTATAAATAGCCCTAAAGCTGGTGGTACATTTAGTTTTTGCGATGTTATTAATAAAATTCCAGACTTTCGTCTTACATTAAGCCAAATTCCTCTAGCTTGTGAAAGCTAAGTTGAACATCCTAGTGTGGTTCCTAGGTTGTTTATTGACTTATCAATCAAGCAAACACACTTGATTGTGGCATCCTCTGCCGTTGAATTCGTTCTTGAGTGGTCCGAGTTTGGGTTTAACTCCATCGATTCCGTAACGTGTCCTCTAAGATCCTAAGTTGCTTCCGCGACCGGGCAGCGAGACCCTCGACAGCTCAGCGGAGGTCGAAGACCTGATTGACTAACACCAAAGCAACACCAAAATACCACCAAACCCCCGACCAAAAGGCCGAGGACCAGCACGCTCCGCAAATTCCAGAATTTTGGGTTGTCGGGTAGAGTACTTCTAGGATTTTCAAAATTCAGCCTTGAAGGCATTTTGTCTTGCCTTCTTTTTCAGTCATTAGTCCTAATCTGAGTTTTAGATCGCGTCTAGGCCTTCATTCACCTCCATTCCTTGCTGCTATCTTGTGTCACTTGTTGACTAGTCAAGAACGTACCTTGCGGTGGCGCCTAATTTGTTCAACCCGAGCAACTAGCAAGCCAAGGAATTGCTTGGTGAGCTATTAGAGAAGTGATACACTTGAGTGAACACACAAGCGTGAGTGACCTATACTTGTACCAAAAAAAAAAAGAAGGAGAAGAAGAGGTCGTTTTGCTTATGTTTCTTTTTGCAGGTTTTACTAAGCATGTCTAGTGGAGTTGGTGGACCAAAACAATGGACTTTAAACTACACATTGGTGGGCCATGATGGAAGAATTCAAGCAGAAGTTTGGATGAAGCTTTCGAGCCTCTTCATAGACGCCTTGACCGACATGGTGAATAAGGATGTTCAAGAGGAGGGGTTCCCCACAATTTCATCCTGACGTCCAATACACTCTTCAAAAGTCATCTAATAATTCAAGGAGAAGGGAGGAGGTTTCATTCGACAACAAAGCATGCAAATACTTTATCCATAGATGAAGGAGTTAGGTTGAGTGCAGGAGACATGTCAACAACTCTCCTCCAACAAAACTTGAAAAAGAGCGAGTTGAGTATGGTGGTGAGCAGTGACTTGAGGTAAAAAGTTTGAGGAATGTGAGATTTGAAAAAGAGGTAAAAAAATCTGAGGAGATGAGTGAAGCATCATAGTGAGCTGATTGTGCAATGGGAAGGCGAGTGGTTTATAGTTTTTCCTAACGAACTTAACTTTTGCCTTGTTTAGTGTTCTGCTTTTTGTACAGATTGTAGCGAAAAGTCGAGTTTGAAGTTAGTCATAGCAATGTTCCATTCAAAGTTGCTTGTACAATTCACTAGCTTTTCCCATGGAGTTTTGTCTTCTAAGGAGATAGAATCTATTTGGTAATCAACTTCATGGAACAACCCGAATCTGTCCCGCACCAATGGAGATTAAATTTTGTCGAACTCCATATTTCTATTCTTTGTTTGTTAGCCCACGGTTCATCTCATCATAACTTAACCTTATTTTGAGCATTATTTTTCCATCCTCACACATGTATTTTCCTATGCAGATTTTTGAAGGAAAATGTTAAAGAGCTCATCAATGGCAAGGTCTCACAAGTTGAATCGATTGATGGAAGAATCACGTGTCACGGGGAGTTTTTGGCATTTAACTCATTATTCTAATCAAACCTTCTTACGTTCCATTGCTTATGTATCCAATTTCTGGTTCAAAACAAGCTGAGACTCATTTTGTTTTTGTAGGTTGTAAGGCTGCTCGAAATTTTCCAGCTTTGATTAAAGAGTTGCAACCTGGTTTCATGCTTGTGCCAGCTGCTTGTAATCTTCCATGCATATTCATACATCCAAAAGCTGGTCACCATGAGATCATTTTATCAACCCAAACTGGCGCAAATTCAAGTGACTCGTATGGAGTGTGACCTTCACTTCATTGCTGCCACTTATGTTGGGTGATGCAGACAAGTGTGTCAATCAAGACCCGAATGTTGTTTTTACCTCACTGGTTCATCCTTCCACGGAAGCGCAACATGAATGGCTCATTGTTCTATCTGCAGATGGGCAAGTAGTGCCAAATCAGCAACAACTAGGGTCGAATTATACTACCTTGCACAATCAGATTCAAGATTTTTCTAAGCTGAATGAGAGTCATCATGAAGATCCCTATCTAGTGCATGTGAAACGTAAGTTGTCAAGTAGTATTAACCCTACATATACTAATTGTGTGATTTGTTTTATGGGTTTGAATTTGACATGCAAACGACCAAGGGTTGATGAGAGAGTTTTGGAGTGCTACATGGAATTTTCACAAGCTTTATACAAGGTGTTTCTTGTCTTGGCGAATGTCCTTGTTCAAGAGCATCATGAGGTTGTCCAAGCGACATGTGACGTGGCTGGTGCCCATTCATCTCGCTCCCACATTGCATGGAGTACCACTTTTTCCCAAGATTTAAGGACAAATCCTTTTCAAGAGGAGGGGAATGATACGAATGAGCAAGCCTCAAAGGGAGGATTGGGCCTCGATTAAGTAGCTCTTGTTGAGCTTAGCTTCGGCCATGTGGGCCTTAGGTCCAATAGTACTTTAGCTAGTCATTAAGCTAGTTAATTAGTAGGTTAGCTTTCGGCCAAGAGAGACCCAATGGGCTGGCCGATTTTCCCTTCATGCTTTCCAAGCTTTATTAGGTTTAGTCAAGGCTATAAATAGCCCTAAAGCTGATGGTACATTTAGTTTTTGCGATGTTATTAATAAAATTCCAGACTTTCGTCTTACATTAAGCCAAATTCCTCTAGCTTGTGAAAGCCAAGTTGAACATCCTAGTGTGGTTCCTAGGTTGTTTATTGACTTATCAATCAAGCAAACACACTTGATTGTGGCATCCTCTGCCGTTGAATTCGTTCTTGAGTGGTCCGAGTTTGGGTTCAACTCCGTCGATTCCGTAACGTGTCCTCTAAGATCCTAAGTTGCTTCCGCGACCGGGCAGCGAGACCCTCGACAGCTCAGCGGAGGTCGAAGACCTGATTGACTAACACCAAAATACCACCAAACCCCCGACCAAAAAGCCGAGGACCAGCACGCTCCGCAAATTCCAGAATTTTGGGTTGTCGGGTAGAGTACTTCTAGGATTTTCAAAAATTCAGCCTTGAAGGCATTTTGTCTTGCCTTCTTTTTCAGTCATTAGTCCTAATCTGAGTTTTAGATCGCGTCTAGGCCTTCATTCACCTCCATTCCTTGCTGCTATCTTGTGTCACTTGTTGACTAGTCAAGAACGTACCTTGCGGTGACGCCTAATTTGTTCAACCCGAGCAACTAGCAAGCCAAGGAATTGCTTGGTGAGACTATTAGAGAGTGATACACTTGAGTGAAACACAAGCGTGAGTGGACCTATACATTGTACCAAAAAAAAAGAAGGAGAGAAGAGGTCGTTTGCTTATTTTCTTTTGCAGGTTTACCTAAGCATGTCTAGTGGAGTTGGTGACCAAACAATGGACTTTAAACTACACATGGTGGCCATGATGGAAGAATTCAAGCAGAGTTTGGATGAAGCTTTCGAGCCTCTTCATAGACGCATTGACCGAATGGTGAATAACGATGTCAAGAGGAGGGGTTCCCCACAATTTCATCCTGACGTCCAACCTACCTCTTCAAAGTCATTATATTCAAGGAGAAGGGAGGAGGTTCATTCGACAACAAAGCATGCAAATACTTTATCCATAGATGAAGGAGTTAGTTGAGTGCAGGAGACATGTCAACAACTCTCCTCCAACAAAAACTTGAAAAAGAGCGAGTTGAGTATGGTGGTTGATACGAACCAAGAGACACCATTGTGAACTATTCGAGTTCCCCTAGGACCCGTAACTCGAGCACGAGCTAACAAGATGAGGGAGGAACTCCAAGGACTTGTTCATGAGATACAAGGCCAAGAAATTGTCCCCAAGGTCATTGAGAGTCTTGAGCATGAAGGAATGAAAGTCATCCATGTAGTGCACGTCAAAGAGAACCATGTGTGACCCTTCTCTAGTCACATTTGCTGTTTTAGTTAAGTCATTGTAATAAGGGCTTAATGGTCCATAGTCTTGCTTTAATTACCTAACCGATGACCTCATAAGGTTGTTTACCTAAGGGATGACCTCATAAGGTTGTTTACCTAAGGGATGACCTCATAAGGTTTGGTCAAGCCCACAATTCTTAGTCTTATGGAAATAGTCAAGCCTACAATTGTTAGTCTTAGTCAAGACCACAACTCTAGACTAGTTCCACATTTAGTTGTTCATCTCTATGTAAGGCTATAAATAGCCCACACTTCCAATGGTTTTAGGCATTCAATCAATAAATCAGATTTTGAGAGTTTTCTTGGTTTCTCCAAGGCTTCTTGAATACCTTAGAATTTCTCTAGGTGTTCGTGACTTATCAATCTAGAATCGCACTAGGTTGTGGTGTCTTCTACCATTATACCAAGGTTCGTTAACCACGTGATTAACGGGTTGAGGTCATCCGCTCCAAACTTGGTGTCCTCTTGTCGATCCTGAAACTAATCTTTTACGGGTTTCGTCACAAGGTTGGCGACGTTCGTATCAGTTGGTAATCAGAGCTAGTTAAGAGGTATCACGTTATATCCCTTTATTTATTTCCTTTCGAGTCAAGTTGTCCAAAATTCTATTTTCGTGTTCTAAGTTTGCTATCCGCAATTTCCAGATTTGTTGCATCGTGTTCTTGCGTTATTTTTCCAGATTTGTTGCATCATAAACTTGCGTCTAGTTGTTGTTAATTGCTGTGGTTAGCCTTGTTTAGTCCAGCCTTTTTTTTTGTGTCTTATTCTTGATTCTTTGTTTGTGTTTGTGTCTTGTTTCTATCCTGTTATATCCATTCAATTCCAGTCTTTTGTTCTATTTGATCATTCGAGGTTACTGTTCATCCGAAAAAGAATCAGTTGTAGCAAGGGTTTTAGAAGTCCTATCTAGTTATTACCTTGTGTTCTTGTTTACATACAAAAAAAAAAATAGCTGTTAACCTTACTTGGAAAAGTTCCTGGAAATCTGTCTTGATCAAATCGTGAAATCTTGGATTGTTTGGGGAGGAAATCATCTTCAATTTCGTGTTTCTTGAATTCTGGAAATTAACATCTTGAATTCTTGAAAGAATCTTGAAGTTTCTGGGTTTTGGGAACCAAATCTTGGTAAACAACAAGGCTGCAAAATTCCAGCTGCCAAAATCCTTGTCTTCACCACAACAATCTTCTTTCTTGACTAAGAACATTTTAGCCACGAAATTTGACTCTTCTTGGCTGATTATAAAACAAAAACAAAGGAAGAAGAAGAACATTCAGCCTATTCAAGTCAAATTTCCCAATCTATTCAAGTCAAATTTTCCAACCTGTTCAAGTTAAATTTTCCACCCTTGTTCCCAAAAACAACCAAATCAGTTCCAATCTTGAACTTGACCTTAGAATTTGTGGGAACCAGCAAATAGGAAGACTAATCCTTGTTTCCAAAGGATTAAGGAAGAAAAGTCAGCCTTGGGTTTCCAAAACAGTCCTACCGTAACACAAATTCATCTTCCATTCGGATTCCATCTTTGCAACCATTGGGGAATTTCTGTCCAATCATTAATTCTGAAAATTTTTATGCATCATTAGGTCAGTTTTAAGTGTCATTCTGAATCCTCTAAGTGTCCATTTACCTACCAAAACACTGACCAGAAATGCAGCAACCAGCAGCTCAAAATTCCAGTTTTGGGTAGAGTTTTGTCTAGGATCCTTAAAATTCAACTCTGAGTCATTCATTGAGTCGTGGTCAGTCTCTTCATCTTTTGTTTTTTTTCGTTCAAAGTGCTACAATCTTGTGACCCTGGTTGGTAAGTCGATCCACACTAGAAGGAGTTCTAACTTCTTCGAGGAGTTGACCGAGGAGCCTTGAAAATACCTTGGTGAGTTCATTAGAGTGTTCAAACACGAGAGCGAGAGTAAACACGTGAGGAAGTGTGCGAGATAAACTTTGCTTCTTTCCATTATTATTTTTTTTACCCTACCATGGCTAACGAGGGGGGAGCAAGCTCCCAAGCTTTTGATCTTAAACTTTTCACAGAAGCAATCAAAGGCGAATTGGGACGCATGATGGACCAAAAACTTGAACTAATGCATCAACGCATTGACAGCTTAGAGTTGTCTCATGGAAGCTCCAAAGGCAGCCGTGGAAAGGCTTATGCACATGAGTCTACCGACTCTAACTCAGACAACAACTATGAGCATAAGCAAAGTAGGTCCAAGCGTGAAGCTAGGCCTTCAAATGACCACATTCCGGGCATAAAGATGAAAATTCCGCCTTTCCAAGGACGATCAGACCCCGATGCCTACTTAGAGTGGGAGAAGCGGATTGAACTTGTCTTCGATTGCAATACTTACTCGGAGGAGCAAAAGGTCAAGTTGGCCGTGGTCGAATTCACCGACTACGCCGTTGTGTGGTGGGATCAACTCTCCACTAGTCGAAGGAGGAGTCTTGAACCTACCATACAAACTTGGACGGAGCTAAGACGACTAATGAGGAAGCGTTTCGTGCCAAGTCACTACTACCGTGACTTGTATCAAAAGCTTCAAACCCTCAACCAAGGAGCACGAAGTGTCGAGGACTATCACAAGGAAATGGAAATACTCATGCTACGGGCAGACATCATGGAAGATCGAGAAGCAACAATGGCACGCTTCTTGAACGGATTAAGGCCCGAAATCGCTGATCAAGTGGAGTTACACCACTATGTGGAACTTGGGGATCTGGTGGAAAAGGCCATCAAGATTGAAAGGAGGATTAAGAGGAGGGGTTCGACTCGGAGTTACTCCAACTTTTCACCCTCTTATCTCCGAACTACACCACCAAAGAAAGAGGATAAAGGGCCGAGTAATTCCATCCCTTCAAGACCGAGGCCGGATATGACTAAGTGGGAGTCTAAGGCAACACCAAAGACTGCCATTGAGTCGAGCATGGGGCGAAATCGAGATACTAGATGCTTCAAATGCCAAGGCCGAGGGCATATTGCTAGCCAATGCCCGAACCAACGCGCTATGATCATCTTACCCAATGGTGAGTTTCTCACTGATGATGAAGATGAGAAGGAGGAGTTGCCATCCCTTGAGGAAGAAGAGGAAGAAGAGGAAGCATTGCCCATCGATGAACGAGTTGGACTCGTTGTCAGACGAGTCTTAGCAACCCAAGTGAAAGCCGCCGACCATGCACAAAGAGAGAACATTTTCTACACCCGTTGCTATATCAAAGGCAAGGTATGTAGTTTGATCATAGATGGAGGTAGTTGTGCTAACGTCGCTAGTGCCTTGATGGTGGAGAAACTAGCACTACCCACTCTACGACATCCAACACCGTATCGTTTGCAATGGTTGAACGATAGCGGGGATGTTCGTGTGACCAAGCAAGTCCAAGTACCTTTCCGAATTGGAAAGTATGAGGACGTGGTGTTATGCGACGTGGTCCCTATGCAAGCATGTCACATACTATTGGGGAGACCATGGCAATTCGACAAGGGAGTTACATTCGATGGCATTACTAATAAATACTCTTTCAAGCAAGGCGAGAAGAGGATTGTGCTTGTGCCACTCACTCCTATCCAAGTTCATGAAGATCAAAAAAGCCTGATCAAGGAGAATGAGCTTGAGAATGAGAAGAAAAAAATAGAAAAAGCCGAGAGCTCAACAGAAAATGATAAGGCCGAGAAAATTGAGAGGAAAAAGACATATGGTGAGCAGGCCAAAATTGAAAAGAGAGAAAAAAGGCAAAATCTATTGATAAAAGCCAATATAGTAAGAAAAGCTTTGAGTGTTAATACACCCATCTTTGTACTTTTGTGCAAAGAGGTGTTGGTTGTCACAAGTGATCTTACTAACACTCTACCATCTAGTATTGTCTCTCTTTTGCAGGAATATGAGGATGTCTTCCCCGATGAGATTCCAAATGGACTACCACCAATAAGGGGAATTGAGCATCAAATTGACTTGGTTCCAGGTGCCCCACTTCCTAACAGACCAGCCTACAAAATGGGTCCAGATGAGACAAAGGAGCTCCAACGCCAAATCGAAGAGCTTCTAACAAAGGGATGGGCACGAGAAAGCTTGAGCCCATGTGCGGTTCCCGTCATCTTGGTGCCTAAAAAGGATGGAAGTTGGCGAATGTGCACTGACTGTAGGGCCGTTAATGCAATAACGGTAAAATATCGTCACCCTATTCCTAAACTTGATGATATGTTAGATGAGCTATATGGTGCTGTGATTTTCACTAAAATTGATCTAAAAAGCGGTTATCATCAAATTAGGATGAAAGAGGGGGATGAATGGAAAACGGCCTTTAAAACCAAACATGGCTTGTACGAGTGGTTAGTTATGCCATTTGGACTAACTAATGCACCTAGTACGTTCATGAGGTTGATGAACCACGTACTTCGTCCATTCCTTGGAAAATTTGTAGTTGTATATTTTGACGATATCCTGATTTATAGTAGGAGCTTAGATGAGCATGTTGAACATGTGAAGCTTGTTCTTGATGTACTTCGAAGGGAAAAGCTCTATGCTAACCTTAAGAAGTGCTCCTTTTGTACTGATCAACTTGTCTTCCTAGGCTTTGTTGTGAGTAAACAGGGAATCAAAGTGGACGAGGAGAAGGTTAAAGCAATTCGAGAATGGCCTACTCCAAGCACGGTGGGTGAGGTACGTAGCTTCCATGGTCTTGCTAGTTTTTATAGACGATTTGTTAAAGATTTTAGTACCATTGCTGCACCTCTAACTGCTGTAATTAAGAAAAATGAGCCATTTGTGTGGAGAGATGCTCAAGTACGTGCTTTCCAAATGCTTAAACATCAACTCACACATGCACCACTACTTGCATTACCATGCTTTGACAAGATGTTTGAAATAGAGTGTGATGCATCTGGGGTGGGTATTGGAGCTGTCCTAATGCAAGAGGGCAAACCAATTGCATACTTTAGTGAAAAACTCAATGGGGCAGTTTTGAACTATTCCACTTATGATAAGGAGTTGTACTCCTTAATCCGTGCTTTAGAAACTTGGCAACATTACTTGAGACCAAGGGAATTTGTCATACACACTGACCATGAGTCGCTTAAGCACATTAAGTCACAACACAAGTTGAATAAGCGTCATGTTAAGTGGATTGCATTTATTGAAACCTTCCCTTATGTGATTAAGTACAAAGTGGGGAAAACTAATGTTGTTGCTGATGCATTATCACGTCGGTACTCTTTGCTCACTCAACTTGATGCAAGGTTGTTAGGATTTGAATTAGTCAAAGAGTTATACACCAATGACCCAGATTTCTCAGGTATTTATGACTTTTGTGGTTCAGCAACTCAAGGTAAATTCTACATCCTTGATGGATTTCTTTTCTACCTCAATCGACTATGTATACCTAACTGCTCTATTCGCTCTTTACTTGTTAGGGAAGCACACGGAGGTGGCTTGATGGGACACTTTGGCGTAGCTAAAACCTTAGCTATCCTTCAAGAGCACTTCCATTGGCCAAGGATGAAACGAGATGTGGAGCGAATGGTGGCTAAATGCATTACTTGCCACAAAGCTAAGTCTAAACTTCAACCCTATGGCCTTTATAGTCCTTTACCTGTACCTAAGGAACCTTGGACCGACATTTCCATGGATTTTGTTTTAGGGTTGCCTAGGTCAAAGAGGGGAAATGATAGCATCTTTGTTATTGTTGACAGATTTTCAAAAATGGCACATTTTATACCATGTCACAAAACAGATGATGCATCGCACATTGCTGATTTGTTTTTCAAAGAAATCATTAGATTGCATGGCATGCCTAGGACAATTGTCTCTGATAGGGATGTCAAATTTTTGAGTTACTTTTGGAAAACTTTGTGGGAAAAATTGGGTACCAAATTGCTATTTTCTACTACTAGTCACCCACAAACTGATGGCCAAACTGAGGTTGTCAATCGTACACTATCTACACTCTTGCGTGCCATCATTAGAAAAAACATTAGAACCTGGGAAGAATGTTTACCCCATGTTGAGTTTGCATACAATCGCACGGTGCATAGTTCTACTCATTTTTCACCATTTGAAATAGTCTATGGTTTTAACCCTTTAACACCACTAGACTTATCACCTTTACCTTCTTCTGAGCACATTAACATGGATGGTGCTAAACGAGCAGATTTTGTCAAGAAATTACACGAGCAGGTACGCCTAAACATTGAGCGAAGGATGGACCAAGTTGCTCAACGGGTTAACAAGGGACGCCAACGCGTTGTGTTTAAACCTGGTGACTGGGTGTGGTTACATCTACGCAAGGAAAGGTTCCCAGTCCAAAGGCGCAATAAATTACTTCCCCGAGGAGATGGGCCGTTCCAAGTCATCAAGCGCATCAATGACAATGCTTACAAACTGGACCTACCCGGTGAGTACAATGTGAGCGCTACATTCAATGTCTCTGATCTATCTCCTTTTCTTGCAGACGATGAAGCTGATTTGAGGACAAATCCTTTTGAAGAGGAGGGGGATGATACGAACCAAGAGACACCATTGTGAACTATTCGAGTTCCCCTAGGACCCGTAACTCGAGCACGAGCTAACAAGATGAGGGAGGAACTCCAAGGACTTGTTCATGAGATACAAGGCCAAGAAATTGTCCCCAAGGTCATTGAGAGTCTTGAGCATGAAGGAATGAAAGTCATCCATGTAGTGCACGTCAAAGAGAACCATGTGTGACCCTTCTCTAGTCACATTTGCTGTTTTAGTTAAGTCATTGTAATAAGGGCTTAATGGTCCATAGTCTTGCTTTAATTACCTAAGCGATGACCTCATACGGTTATTTACCTAAGCGATGACCTCATAAGGTTGTTTACCTAAGGGATGACCTCATAAGGTTGTTTACCTAAGGGATGACCTCATAAGGTTTGGTCAAGCCCACAATTCTTAGTCTTATGGAAATAGTCAAGCCTACAATTGTTAGTCTTAGTCAAGACCACAACTCTAGACTAGTTCCACATTTAGTTGTTCATCTCTATGTAAGGCTATAAATAGCCCACACTTCCAATGGTTTTAGGCATTCAATCAATAAATCAGATTTTGAGAGTTTTCTTGGTTTCTCCAAGGCTTCTTGAATACCTTAGAATTTCTCTAGGTGTTCGTGACTTATCAATCTAGAATCGCACTAGGTTGTGGCGTCTTCTACCATTATACCAAGGTTCGTTAACCACGTGATTAACGGGTTGAGGTCATCCGCTCCAAACTTGGTGTCCTCTTGTCGATCCTGAATCTAATCTTTTACGGGTTTCGTCACAAGGTTGGCGACGTTCGTATCAGTGGTGAGAGTGCACTTGAGGTAAAAGTTGAGGAATGTGAGATTGAAAAAGAGGTAAAAAAATCTGAGGAGATGAGTGAAGCATCAAGTGAGCTGATTGTGCATGGGAAGGCGAGTGTTTATAGTTTTCCTAACGAACTTAACTTTTGCCTTGTTTAGTGTTTCTGCTTTTTTTTGAGCGAAAAGTGAGATCAAAGTCATTCACTAGTTCATGTTGAGTTTGTGTTTCAGCAATTGGAAAGCCTTATCTTGGGCTTCCCCCGAATCTGTCTTATCACTCTTCTGGAACACCCGAATCTGTCCGCAGCAATGGTGCTTAAATCCCATCACCATATTTCTATTCTTGCTTTCTAATCCATGAAATTTCGCATCTCACTTATGTATTTAGGTGCAGGCCCTCTTGGAAAGATTTAATCTTCTCTTCATTACATGAATTGAATCGCACTTACAAATATCCTAGAAACACAATCGATTGAGTGCAAAATGTGCATTCACGGGTTGGTTATATTTTTCCTTCGTTCCACTGCAAAGACCCTTTTTCTGGCATTTGTTCTCTGCTTTCTACTTTTATCAGGTTATCATGAAAGTAACCACTTCATTTCCATTAAAGCTCAAAAATGGTTATAAACCAGAGGTCTTGCATTAAGCCAAATTCCTCTAGCTTGTGAAAGCTAAGTTGAACATCCTAGTGTGGTTCCTAGGTTGTTTATTGACTTATCAATCAAGCAAACACACTCATTGTGGCATCCTCTGCCGTTGAATTCGTTCTTGAGTTCATGATTTCCGAGTTATTAACTCCGTCAGGTAAAATGCCTAAAGATCCTAAGTTTAGGCGCGATGGTTAAATGACCCTCGACAGCTCAGGTAGCCAAACTCTGCTAAGTTGTTAGTGGTTGTTTATTGACTTATCAATCAAGCAAACACACTTGATTGTGGCATCCTCTGCCGTTGAATTCGTTTGAGTGGTCCGAGTTTGGGTTCAACTCCGTCGATTCCGTAACGTGTCCTCTAAGATCCTAAGTTGCTTCCGCGACCGGGCAGCGAGACCCTCGACAGCTCAGCGGAGGTCGAAGACCTGATTGACTAACACCAAAGCAACACCAAAATACCACCAAACCCCCGACCAAAAGGCCGAGGACCAGCACGCTCCGCAAATTCCAGAATTTTGGGTTGTCGGGTAGAGTACTTCTAGGATTTTCAAAAATTCAGCCTTGAAGGCATTTTGTCTTGCCTTCTTTTTCAGTCATTAGTCCTAATCTGAGTTTTAGATCGTGTCTAGGCCTTCATTCACCTCCATTCCTTGCTGCTATCTTGTGTCACTTGTTGACTAGTCAAGAACGTACCTTGCGGTGACGCCTAATTTGTCCAACCCGAGCAACTAGCAAGCCAAGGAATTGCTTGGTGAGACTATTAGAGAGTGATACACTTGAGTGAAACACAAGCGTGAGTGACCTATACATTGTACCAAAAAAAAAAAGAAGGAGAGAAGAAGTCGTTTGCTTATTTTCTTTTGCAGGTTTACCTAAGCATGTCTAGTGGAGTTGGTGACCAAACAATGGACTTTAAACTACACATGGTGGCCATGATGGAAGAATTCAAGCAGAGTTTGGATGAAGCTTTCGAGCCTCTTCATAGACGCCTTGACCGAATGGTGAATAAGGACGTCAAGAGGAGGGGTTCCCCACAATTTCATCCTGACGTCAAACCTACCTCTTCAAAGTCATTATATTCAAGGAGAAGGGAGGAGGTTCATTCGACAACAAAGCATGCAAATACTTTATCCATAGATGAAGGAGTTAGTTGAGTGCAGGAGACATGTCAACAACTCTCCTCCAACAAAAACTTGAAAAAGAGCGAGTTGAGTATGGTGGTGAGAGTGCACTTGAGGTAAAAGTTGAGGAATGTGAGATTGAAAAAGAGGTAAAAAAATCTGAGGAGATGAGTGAAGCATCAAGTGAGCTGATTCGGAATCGACGGAGTTGAACCCAAACTCGGACCACTCAAGAACGAATTCAACGGCAGAGGATGCCACAATCAAGTGCGTTTGCTTGATTGATAAGTCAATAAACAACCTAGGAACCACACTAGGATGTTCAACTTAGCTTTCACAAGCTAGAGGAATTTGGCTTAATGGAAGACGAAATTCTGGAATTTTATTAATAACATCGCAAAAACTAAATGTACCATCAGCTTTAGGGCTATTTATAGCCTTGACTAAACCTTATAAAGCTTGGAAAGCATGAAGGGAAAATCGGCCGAGCCCAATTGGGTCTCTCTTGGCCGAAGCTAACCTAACTAATTAACTAGCTTAAATGACTAGCTAAAGTAACTATTGGACTAAGGCCACATGGCCGGAAGCTAAGCTCAAAAGAGCTACTTAATCGAGGCCCCAATCCTCCCTTGAGGCTTGCTCATTTGTATCATTCCCCTCCTCTTGTAAAGGATTTGTCCTTAAATCTTGGGAAAAAGTGGTACTCCATGCAATGTGGGAGCGAGATGAATGAGCACCAGCCACGTCACATGTCGCTTGGACAACCTCATGATGCTCTTGAACAAGGACATTCGCCAAGACAAGAAACACCTTGTATAAAGCTTGTGAAAATTCCGTGTAGCACTCCAAAACTCTCTCATCAACCCTTGGTCGTTTGCATGTCAAATTCAAACCCATAAAACAAATCACACAATTAGTATATGTAGGGTTAATACTACTCGACAACTTACGTTTCACATGCACTAGATAGGGATCTTCATGATGACTCTCATTCAGCTTAGAAAAATCTTGAATCTGATTGTGCAAGGTAGTATAATTCGACCCTAGTTGTTGCTGATTTGGCACTACTTGCCCATCTGGAGATAGAACAATGAGCCATTCATGTTGCACTTCCGTGGAAGAATGAACACAGTGAGGTAAAACTACTTCGGGTCCTTGATTGACACACTTGTCTGCATCACCCAACATAAGTTGGCAGCAATGAGTGAAGGTCAACAGCTGCCAGAGATCACTTGAAATTGCGGCAGTTTGAGTTGATAAAATGATCTCATGGTGACCACTTTGGATGTAATGAATATGCATGGCAAGGATTACAAGCAGCTGCAAAGCAGAACCAGGTTTGCAATCTTTAATCAAAGCTGGAAAATTTCTGACAGCTTACAACTACAAAAACAAATGAGTCTCAAGAATTGTTTTGAACAGATTGGAACAATAAGCAATGGAACGTCATTAATTAAGTGGTAAGAAGGTGTAAGAATAAGAGTTAAATGCAAAACTCCCTGTGAACGTGATCCTTCCATCAATCGATTCAACTTGAGACTGCATTGATGGCTCTTTACATTTTCCTTCAAAATCTGCATAGTAAATACATGTGTGAGGATGGAAATAATGCTCAAAAGAAGGTAAAGATGATGAATGAACCGTGGGTAACAAACAAGAATAGAAATATGGAGTTCGAATTAATTCTCCATTGGTGCGGACAGATTCGGGTTGTTCCATGAAGTGATACCAAATAGATCTATCTCCTAGAAGACAAACTCAATGGAAGCTAGTGAATTGTACAAGCAACTTTGGAATGGAACATTGCATGACTAACTTCACTCGACTTCGCTCAATCTGTACAAAGCAGAAAGCACTAAAACAAGGCAAAGTTAAGTTCGTTGGAACAACTATAAACACTCGCCTTCCATGTCACAATCACGCTTGATGCTTCACTCATCTCCTCAGATTTTTTTACCTCTTTTTCAATCTCACATTCCTCAACTTTTACCTCAAGTGCACTCTCACCACCATACTCAACTCGCTCTTTTTCAAGTTTTTGTTGGAGGAGAGTTGTTGACATGTCTCCTGCACTCAACTAACTCCTTCATCTATGGATAAAGTATTTGCATGCTTTGTTGTCGAATGAACCTCCTCCCTTCTCCTTGAATATAATGACTTTGAAGAGGTAGGTTGGACGTCAGGATGAAATTGTGGGGAACCCCTCCTCTTGACATCCTTATTCACCATTCGGTCAAGGCGTCTATGAAGAGGCTCGAAAGCTTCATCCAAACTCTGCTTGAATTCTTCCATCATGGCCACCATGTGTAGTTTAAAGTCCATTGTTTGGTCACCAACTCCACTAGACATGCTTAGGTAAACCTGCAAAAGAAAATAAGCAAACGACCTCTTCTCTCCTTCTTTTTTTTTTGGTACAATGTATAGGTCACTCACGCTTGTGTTTCACTCAAGTGTATCACTCTCTAATAGTCTCACCAAGCAATTCCTTGGCTTGCTAGTTGCTCGGGTTGAACAAATTAGGCGTCACCGCAAGGTACGTTCTTGACTAGTCAACAAGTGACACAAGATAGCAGCAAGGAATGGAGGTGAATGAAGGCCTAGACGCGATCTAAAACTCAGCAAGGAAAAGGTGAATGAAGGCCTAACGCGATCTAAAACTCAGATTAGGACTAATGACTGAAAAAGAAGGCAAGACAAAATGCCTTCAAGGCTGAATTTTTGAAAATCCTAGAAGTACTCTACCCGACAACCCAAAATTCTGGAATTTGCGGAGCGTGCTTGATACGAACAAGAGGAGCCACTGGAGCCATGATACCAACCCTTGTTCATGTCATTCATTTCCATCCAGATTTGAGGACAAATCCTGCTCAAGTGGAAGGGACTGATGTGTGCACGGACCTTAGCCCAAGTAATGACCCAGTCCGAGTTCCATTGGGCCCAGTCACACGTGCACGAGCCAAGCTCTTCAAAGAATCCCTCCAAGCCCTTGTTCGAATTGTCCAAAACCAACATGGAGTCCATAGAGATATTGAAGGCTTGAAGGATTTTAATCGAGTTATCTACACCATGACCCAAGCCCATGAAGACTCAAGTGGGCCTCCAAATGAGTTGGCCGAATAGGGCCTTAGGCCTTAGTAGCTATTTAGCAATTGATTAGTGTTTAAGTAAGAGCATGGGCCGGCCCATCTTGTCCCAAGACCTTGGGCCGACTTTTCCCTTTCCTAGTCCCTTTAGGGTTTCAGTCACTTTAGCCTATAAATAGGCTTGCTTTGTAAGGTTTTAGGGGAGACGTTTTATCAATAAAGTTTTGCATATTTTCGATTCTTCTTGAGAGAGAGATTCGACCCCTTTACTTGCTTTGGCAAGGGTTTTGAGCAGTCTTGCGTCCTGTCCTAGATTGTTCTACCGACCTATTCCCTTGGAGTATTCACCTTCATCGGAGTGTCGTCTACCGTCTTGAATCAAATCGTGTCGTCCGTTTGGTTCTAGATCCCGCAATTCCAAGCGTTGGACATCCTCGCTAGATCCTTGGGCAAACGTGCTACGTGTCTCGAAACGTGTTGATCGAGGAACGTATCAGTGCTGGTCCTCGGCCTTTTGGTCGGGGGTTTGGTGGTATTTTGGTGTTGCTTTGGTGTTAGTCAATCAGGTCTTCGACCTCCGCTGAGCTGTCGAGGGTCTCGCTGCCCGGTCGCGGAAGCAACTTAGGATCTTAGAGGACACGTTACGGAATCGACGGAGTTGAACCCAAACTCGGACCACTCAAGAACGAATTCAACGGCAGAGGATGCCACAATCAAGTGCGTTTGCTTGATTGATAAGTCAATAAACAACCTAGGAACCACACTAGGATGTTCAACTTAGCTTTCACAAGCTAGAGGAATTTGGCTTAATGGAAGACGAAATTCTGGAATTTTATTAATAACATCGCAAAAACTAAATGTACCATCAGCTTTAGGGCTATTTATAGCCTTGACTAAACCTAATAAAGCTTGGAAAGCATGAAGGGAAAATCGGCCAGCCCATTGGGTCTCTCTTGGCCGAAAGCTAACCTACTAATTAACTAGCTTAATGACTAGCTAAAGCACTATTGGACCTAAGGCCCACATGGCCGAAGCTAAGCTCAACAAGAGCTACTTAATCGAGGCCCAATCCTCCCTTTGAGGCTTGCTCATTCGTATCATTCCCCTCCTCTTGAAAAGGATTTGTCCTTAAATCTTGGGAAAAAGTGGTACTCCATGCAATGTGGGAGCGAGATGAATGAGCACCAGCCACGTCACATGTCGCTTGGACAACCTCATGATGCTCTTGAACAAGGACATTCGCCAAGACAAGAAACACCTTGTATAAAGCTTGTGAAAATTCCGTGTAGCACTCCAAAACTCTCTCATCAACCCTTGGTCGTTTGCATGTCAAATTCAAACCCATAAAACAAATCACACAATTAGTATATGTAGGGTTAATACTACTCGACAACTTACGTTTCACATGCACTAGATAGGGATCTTCATGATGACTCTCATTCAGCTTAGAAAAATCTTGAATCTGATTGTGCAAGGTAGTATAATTCGACCCTAGTTGTTGCTGATTTGGCACTACTTGCCCATCTGGAGATAGAACAATGAGCCATTCATGTTGCACTTCCGTGGAAGAATGAACCAGTGAGGTAAAAACAACATTCGGGTCTTGATTGACACACTTGTCTGCATCACCCAACATAAGTGGCAGCAATGAAGTGAAGGTCACACTCCAGACGAGTCACTTGAATTTGCGCCAGTTTGAGTTGATAAAATGATCTCATGGTGACCAGCTTTTGGATGTATGAATATGCATGGAAGATTACAAGCAGCTGGCACAAGCATGAAACCAGGTTGCAACTCTTTAATCAAAGCTGGAAAATTTCGAGCAGCCTTACAACCTACAAAAACAAAATGAGTCTCAGCTTGTTTTGAACCAGAAATTGGATACATAAGCAATGGAACGTCATTAATTAAGTGGTAAGAAGGTGTAGAATAAGAGTTAAATGCAAAAACTCCCTGTGACACGTGATTCCTTCCATCAATCGATTCAACTTGAGACTGCATTGATGGCTCTTTACATTTTCCTTCAAAATCTGCATAGGAAATACATGTGTGATGATACGCTCCTCGATCCACGGTCGAGGAGCGTATCAGTTGGCTTCAGAGCTTTGGTGGAGGTATCTTCCGTTATATCCGTAGTTGTGTCTTAGTTTTCATTAATTCCGCTGCCTTGTTAAAAAAAAAAAATTCTGTTCGCTAGCTTTGGTATTTTGTTGTGCCGTTTCCTTTCGTTTGATGTCTAGAAATTCTGGTCATTGCTTTTCTTAATTGAGTCCGTCCGTTTGTGTCTTCAAGTCTGTCCGTTGCTGCTTTGTTAGTCAAAAAAAAAACAAAAAAAAAACAAAACACACAAAATCTGTTGCATCGCTTGTCAAAGAGAAAAAAAAATTCTGTCCGCTAGTTCTCGTTGTTTGTCGCGTCAATTTCTGGACAGTTGTGTGTTATTGTCGATAGTCCCAATCTGCCCAGATTTCATACTCTAGTGACATCCATTCTGCCCAGCAATTAGCCTTGCCGAATCTGCAAAAAAAATAAAAAAAAAAAAAGAAGAAGCAAGTTGCGGCTAGGGTTCCAAGTTGCGGCTAGGGCTTTGCCTTGTGGCTAAATCTGTCCAAATCTTAGTAGCTTATTCAAGTTGTTTACTTATCTTGTCTAAACTGATTTGGGGTTAAAACTTGTTGGAGTTGAGAATCTTGAAGGAAACTACAACCATCTAGGGTTTCTTGAGTTCTTGGAATTAAATCTTGAAGTTCTTGAAAGTTCTTGGTAACTCTTGGAGTTCTTGGCTGATTAGTTGTGGGACGTAGGGCTGACCAGAAATCTGGTTTGTGAACCTCTCTCCGTCCAGGCTTAGTTGCATTTGTTAAGTCAAAAAAAAAAATAATAAATAAACAAACAGAAACGCAAAAGACAAGAGGGAAACAAGAAGAACATTCGGCCAACAAGAAACCAAGAAGGAAGCCGTAACTCTTTATTGTCAAATCTGTCTTGTTATTTCTTGTTTCAAACCAGAAAATTACATCAAGAAAAGAAAAGAATTCAAAAGTTTTTGGCCAACCAGAAAATTACATCAAGAAAAGAAAAGGAATTCAAAAGTTTTGGCCAACCTCTTCTTGAAATTCTTGGTTACCTTGAGCCTTGATCACTTGAGCAACCTTTGTTTGAGGTTCTTGATTATCTTGAACTTTAAACACTTGCACTTCCCTTCGCACAAAGAGTTTCTTGTAAGACCTTGCATCCATACGTGGCTTTCTTGGTTGAGGGGTGAATTTCTTGGGAGATTCTTGAGTAGCATCACTCGCATGCCCTTGGGAGTCCATTAGAGCCGAATTTCTGGAATCACAAGAGTTAATTTCTGGAGTCACAAGAACCGAATCTGCCTTGAAGGAGAGAGGGCCAAACTTCTTGTTCTTGGAGTAGAGGGAGAGCCGAATTGTTTGGGTAAATTGCGGCTGTGAAGAGGGAGTCTTATAGGGAGTATAACCGACTTTGGGAAGGCCTTCAAAGAGGAGGAAATCTAGAAATTTCAGAGTTCCAAATCTGGTTGGTGTTGTGAGCAAAGTGTGCGGCTGCTCAAGGGGGGGGTTATAAGGGTTCTTTTAGCCGACTTTGGCAAGGGAATAAAGGGAAGATTTCTGGAAAATTGCGGTAAAAGGAGAGAGAGGGAACCGAATCTGTTTGGGGGGGGATTAGAAGTTGCTTAAAGAAGGACTTCAAGGGGATTACCAACTCTAACTTGTTTTCTAACTTAGTTTAGGAGACTAAGTACCACACTTGGATAACACTTGGACACCTTCCTACACTTTCTCCTCCATTTTAGGATATCCTCCTATATTTTATCATCCTTTTTAGGAAACCACTCCTACATCTTAGGAATTCTTGGAGTTTCCTTTCTTGGCAATATTTCCAAATCTGTCCACCACCTTTAAGCCTTCCAAAACCGTCCTTTCCTACACCAAAATATCATCCACTTGCATCCTTCACTCTTGTTTACTCTTGTGGGAAAAGTTGGAGATCAACCTCAAGCAAACAAGATTCATCTACGAAGTGCCTTGACAATCAAGGCAAGGCGTTCGCGAACTCTCGAATTGAGGCAAAGCTTCGTGAATCAAAGGATAAATTCCGGAGTCGGACTGAAGCATTGATTGATGATATGATGGAAAGACTTAGCCAAGTGTTGGATTCACACTTGGATCAACTTACCCATGTGCCAACTGGTGGTGATAAGGGGAAAATTCAGTCTAGTCCCTCGTTGATTGAAGAGCCATGTACGAATGAGTTGCCACCGAGCCATGAACAAGAGCTAGCCAATAAAAATCCGAACTCAAGTGCAATAAATGAACAAATGTCCGAGAAGAATGAAGTGGGAAAAGGCAAGAATAATTTGGCCTTATTGCTGAGTAAAGAGGAGGAGTTGGCCATGTTCGCAAAAGTTGAAAGTGTGGACGTTTTGTTTGCTAACAAGCTAACATGTGTTGTGTTTAGTACCTCTTCTTTTGTGCAGATTAAACAAAGTCAAGTAGAGTTGGTCATGGCATGTTCCATTCCGAAGTCACTTGGACACTTTGCGAGTTTCCATGGAGTTTGTCTCCTAGGAGCTAAATCTCTTTGGTATCAATCCATGGAACAATCTCCATTCAAACCTGTCCGCGCCATGGGAGGAGTCATTCGAGCCCATTATTTTGACGAGAAGTATTGTAAAGCTATCCAAAATTTTCCAACTACGACTAAAGAGTTGCAGCCTGATTTCATGCTTGTTCCAACTGCGTGTTACGCGAATGCATGTGATTCGTATGGGGTGAATTTCACTTCATTCTTGCCGCTTATGTTGGGTGATGCCCGCAAGGGTGTCAATCAAGATCCGAGTGCTGTTCTTACCTCACTAGTTCGTGTTTCTATGGATGTGCAACACGGGTGGCTCAGTGTCCCACCTCCAGAGTGGCAAGTTGTGCCGATTCAGTGCCTGGGGCTAAATTACACCACCTTGCACAACCAGGTTCGAGGCTTTTCTAGTTTCAATGAATATCGTTATGAAGTGCATGTGAATGTCCGGGTGCGAAGGCTAATTAGCGAGCTTTGGGTTGCAACCTGGAACGTTCACAAGCCTTATACACGTTCCTTCCTACCTTGGAGAATGTCCTTGTTTGAGAACCCCTTGAAGCTGACCAAGAGACATGTGCACCGAATTATCTTAATCATAACATATGCAAGTATCATTCAATCTAAGAGGGCCAATATGTGGAGATTTGAGGTGTCATGCTACTATCTCTTGTTAGTATCATTCATCTCCATCCAGATTTGAGGACAAATCCTTCTCAAGAGGAGGGGACTGATGTGTGCATGGATAGCGAGATGGATGGCGGCCCTGACTCAAGGCTTTCATAGAGATATTGAAGGCTTGGAAGGAGACAATCAAGTTATCTACACCATGATCCAAGCCCATGAAGAGTCAAGTTATCTACACCATGATCCAAGCCATGAAGAGTCAAGTGGGCCTCCAAGTGAGTTGGCCGAATAGGGCCATAAGCCTTAGTGTTAGGAGTCTTAAGTTTAGATTAGTCCTTTTGTTAGCCATGGATTCGGCCCACCTTTGTCTAAGGATGGCCGAACCACTAGGCCCTTTTTATTGAGTCCATGGGTCGGCCCACCTTGTCCAAAGAGTGGCCGACCCTCTAGCCTTGCGATATTAGGGTTTCGTTAGTTTTGCCTATATAAAGGCTTCCTTTGTAAGCATAAAGGGAGACGTTTTATCAATAAAGTTTTGCATATTTTCGATTCTTCTTGAGAGAGAGATTCGACCCCTTTACTTGCTTTGGCAAGGGTTTTGAGCAGTCTTGCGTCCTGTCCTAGATTGTTCTACCGACCTATTCCCCTGGAGTATTCACCTTCATCGGAGTGTCGTCTACCGTCTTGAATCAAATCGTGTCGTCCGTTTGGTTCTAGATCCCGCAATTCCAAGCGTTGGACATCCTCGCTAGATCCTTGGGCAAACGTGCTACGTGTCTCAAAACGTGTTGATCGAGGAACGTATTGTGAGGATGGAAATAATGCTCAAAAGAAGGTAAAGATGATGAATGAACCGTGGGTAACAAACAAGAATAGAAATATGGAGTTCGAATTAATTCTCCATTGGTGCGGACAGATTCGGGTTGTTCCATGAAGTGATACCAAATAGATCTATCTCCTAGAAGACAAACTCCATGGAAGCTAGTGAATTGTACAAGCAACTTTGGAATGGAACATTGCATGACTAACTTCACTCGACTTCGCTCAATCTGTACAAAAGCAGAAACACTAAACAAGGCAAAGTTAAGTTCGTTAGGAAAACTATAAACACTCGCCTTCCCATGCACAATCAGCTCACTTGATGCTTCACTCATCTCCTCAGATTTTTTTACCTCTTTTTCAATCTCACATTCCTCAACTTTTACCTCAAGTGCACTCTCACCACCATACTCAACTCGCTCTTTTTCAAGTTTTTGTTGGAGGAGAGTTGTTGACATGTCTCCTGCACTCAACTAACTCCTTCATCTATGGATAAAGTATTTGCATGCTTTGTTGTCGAATGAACCTCCTCCCTTCTCCTTGAATATAATGACTTTGAAGAGGTAGGTTGGACGTGATGTGTGCACGGACCTTGGCCCACGTAATGGCCCAATCCGAGTTCCATTGGGCCCAATCACATGTGCACGGGCCAAGCAATTCAGGGAATCACTCCAAGCCCTTGTACGGAATGTTCAAGACCAACAAGGAGTTCATCGAGACATTGAAGGCTTAGAAGGTGATAACCCAGTTGTCTACACGATGATCCAAGCCCGTGAAGAGAGCCCGCGAAGAGCCAAGTGGGCCATGACCGATTAGGCCTTAGTGTTAGGAGTCTTAAGTTTAGATTAGTCCTTTTGTTAGCCATGGATTCGGCCCACCTTCGTCTAAGGATGGCCGAACCACTAGGCCTTTTTTTAATTGAGTCCATGGGTCGGCCCACCTTGTCCAAGGAGTGGCCGACCATCTAGCTTTGCGATATTAGGGTTTCGGATATTAGGGTTTCATTAGCTTTGCCTATATAAAGGCTTGCTTTGTATGAATAAAGGGTAGACGTTTTATCAATAAAGTTTTGCATATTTTCGATTCTTCTTGAGAGAGAGATTCGACCCCTTTACTTGCTTTGGCAAGGGTTTTGAGCAGTCTTGCGTCCTGTCCTAGATTGTTCTACCGACCTATTCCCCTGGAGTATTCACCTTCATCGGAGTGTCGTCTACCGTCTTGAATCAAATCGTGTCGTCCGTTTGGTTCTAGATCCCGCAATTCCAAGCGTTGGACATCCTCGCTAGATCCTTGGGCAAACGTGCTACGTGTCTCGAAACGTGTTGATCGAGGAACGTATCAGTTTTGCATCTTTACTAACCGTTTTGCAGGTCACATAGTCATGCCCACTGGAGTTGCATCTTTCTCATACAATCAAGAATTCGTGGAGACCGAACCTTTCAAGAGGAGAGGTCCCAAGCGAAGTACCTCCAAGTACTCTAGTTCCATGCAATCCAGTTCACAACGTGGGTATCATTCACTCCGGGAGGAGATGCCATGCCACCGTGCTTTGTGTGTATATGAAAGGTATAAACAAGATTGTGATGAGTATGAGAAGGAGCAAAGAAGTCAGCGTAGAGCATCTAAATCGAGGTCAACTTCAAGCAAACGAGGTGCATCTAAGAAGTGTCTTGACAATCAAGACGAGGAGTTTGAGAATTCTTGAATTGAGTCAAAGCTTCGTGAATCAAAGGAAAAATTCCGAAGTCGGACTAAAGCATTGATTGATGACATGATGGAAAGACTTAGCCAAGTGCTGGATTCACACTTGGAGCAACTTAACCATGTGCCAACCAGTGGTAATAAAGGAAAAATTCAGTCTAGTCTCTCGTTGATTGAAGAGCCACGTACGAATGAGTTGCTGCCGAGCCGTGAACAAGAGCTCCCCAATGAAAAACAAAACTCAAGTGCAATGAAGGATCAATGGTCCGAGAAGAAGGGAGTGGGGATAAGCAAGAACAATTTGGCCTTAGTGAAGAGTCAAGAAAAAGAGTTGACCATGTCTGCAAACATTGAACGTGTGAACACTTTGTTTGCTAACCGGATAACATGTGTTTTGTTTAGTATATCCTCGTTTGTGCAGGTTAAACAAAGTCAAGTAGAGTTGGTCATGGCATGTTCCATCCCGAAGTCACTTGGACACTTTGTGAGTTTCCATGGAGTTTGTCTTTTAGGAACTAAATCTCCTTGGTATCAATTCATGGAACAATGTCCAATCAAATCTGTCCGCAACATTGGAGGATTCATTCGAGCTCATCTTAAAAGGGAAATTCCAGATTCTACTTCTTGTCCTTTACCTATGGTTCATTCATCACCTTTGCCTTATTTTGAGCATGTTACTAGCACTAACTCTTGTTGGTCTTACGTAGATCTTGATGAGGAAGGACTAGCACTGGACTCTCAAGTTGAATCAATTGGTGGAAGGAATATTGAAGTGTCAAAGGGAGTTCTCACATTTCAATCTTGCTCTAAACCTTCTTACTATTTAGTTAATAATGTTCCCTTATTTCTTTATCCAATTTCTGAATTGTTTCAAGTTGAAGGTTATTTTGTGTTTGTAGGTTGTAAAGTTGGCCAAAATTCCCCAACTATGACTAAGGAGTTGCAACCTGATTTCGTACTTGTTCCAGATGCATGTGGCGCGAACGCATGTGATTCGTATGGAGTGTGTCTCACTTCATTACTACCGCTTATGTTGGGTGATGCACACAAGTGTGTCAATCACAATCCGAATGCTACCCCTACCTCCCTGGGTCATGTTTATATGGGTGTACAACACAGGTGGTTCAGTGTCCTACCTCCAGCTTGGAAAGTTGAGTCGATTCAGCAATGCCTAGGGTCGAACTGTACCATCTTGCCCAACCAGATTCGGGGTTTTTTTAGTCCCAACGAACATCGTTATCAAGTGCACGTGAATGCCCATACTCGAAGACAAATTGGAGAGCTTTGTGTTGCAACCTGGAACGTTCACAAGCCTTACACACGTTCCTTCTTACCTTGGCGAATGTCCTTGTTCGAGAGGCCCTTGAAGCTGACTAAGAGACATGTGCACCGAATTATATTAATCATAACATGTACAAGTGTTATTCAATCAAAGAGGGCCAATATGTGGAGATTTGAGGCGTCATACTGGCAACTCTTGTTACTATCATTCATCTCCATCCAGATTTGAGGACAAATCCTTCTTAAGAGGAGGGGACTGATGTGTGCACGGATGGCGAGATGGATAGCGGCTTTAACTCAAGACTCTCATAGAGACCTCGAAGGCTTGAAGGATTTTAATCGGGTTATCTACACCATGACCCAAGCCCATGAAGAGTCAAGTGGGCCTCCAAATGAGTTGGCCGAATAGGGCCTTAGGCCTTAGTAGTTATTTAGCAATTGATTAGTGTTTAAGTAAGAGCATGGGCCGGCCCATCTTGTCCCAAGACCATGGGCCGACTTTTCCCTTTCCTAGTCCCTTTAGGGTTTCAGTCACTTTAGCCTATAAATAGGCTTGCTTTGTAAGGTTTTAGTGAGACGTTTTATCAATAAAGTTTTGCATATTTTCGATTCTTCTTGAGAGAGAGATTCGACCCCTTTACTTGCTTTGGCAAGGGTTTTGAGCAGTCTTGCGTTCTGTCCTAGATTGTTCTACCGACCTATTCCCCTGGAGTATTCACCTTCATCGGAGTGTCGTCTACCGTCTTGAATCATATCGTGTCGTCCGTTTGGTTCTAGACCCCGCAATTCCAAGCGTTGGACATCCTCGCTAGATCCTTGGGCAAACGTGCTACGTGTCTCGAAACGTTCCTCGATCAACACGTTTCGAGACACGTAGCACGTTTGCCCAAGGATCTAGCGAGGATGTCCAACGCTTGGAATTGCGGGATCTAGAACCAAACGGACGACACGATTTGATTCAAGACGGTAGACGACACTCCGATGAAGGTGAATACTCCAGGGGAATAGGTCGGTAGAACAATCTAGGACAGGACGCAAGACTGCTCAAAACCCTTGCCAAAGCAAGTAAAGGGGTCGAATCTCTCTCTCAAGAAGAATCGAAAATATGCAAAACTTTATTGATAAAACGTCTCCCCTTTATTCATACAAAGCAAGCCTTTATATAGGCAAAGCTAATGAAACCCTAATATCCGAAACCCTAATATCGCAAAGCTAGATGGTCGGCCACTCCTTGGACAAGGTGGGCCGACCCATGGACTCAATTAAAAAAAGGCCTAGTGGTTCGGCCATCCTTAGACAAAGGTGGGCCGAATCCATGGCTAACAAAAGGACTAATCTAAACTTAAGACTCCTAACACTAAGGCCTAATCGGTCATGGCACACTTGGCTCTTCGCGGGCTCTCTTCACGGGCTTGGATCATCGTGTAGACAACTGGGTTATCACCTTCTAAGCCTTCAATGTCTCGATGAACTCCTTGTTGGTCTTGAACATTCCGTACAAGGGCTTGGAGTGATTCCCTGAATTGCTTGGCCCGTGCACATGTGATTGGGCCCAATGGAACTCGGATTGGGCCATTACATGGGCCAAGGTCCGTGCACACATCAGTCCCCTCCTCTTGAGAAGGATTTGTCCTCAAATCTGGATGGAGAAGAATGATACTAATGAGAGTGGATAGTGTGACACCCAAGTCTCCACATATTGGCCCTCTTAGATTGAAGGATACTTGCATATGTTATGATTAAGATAATTTGGTGCACATGTCTCTTAGTCAGCTTCAAAGGGTTCTTAAACAAGGACATTCTCCAAGGTAGGAAAGAACGTGTATAAGGCTTGTGAACGTTCCAGGTTGCAACCCAAAGCTCGCTAATTAGCCTTCGCACCCGGACATTCACATGCACTTCATAACGATGTTCATTGAAATTAGAAAAGCCTCGAACCTGGTTGTGCAAGGTGGTGTAATTCAGCCCTAGGCACTGAATCGGCGCAACTTGCCACTCTAGAGGTGGGACACTGAGCCACCCGTGTTGCACATCCATAGAAACACGAACCAGTGAGGTAAAAACAGCACTCGGATCTTGATTGACACCCTTGCGGGCATCACCCAACATAAACGGCAGGAATGAAGTGAAACGCACTCCATACAAATCGTATGAATTTACGCAAGTTGGGGTTGGTGAAATAAGCTCGTGGTGACTAGTTTTTGGACATGTGAAGAAGCACGAACGTGCACCACTTGCAGCAGGAATAAGCACGAAATCGGGTTGCAAGTCTTTAGCCATAGTTGGGAAATTGTGGACAGCGTTACAACCTATGAAAACAAAATAACCTTCAGCTTGGAGCAATTCAGAAATTGGGTAAAGGACTAATGGGACATTATTAGCTAGATGGTAAGAAGGTGTAGAACAAGATTTAAATGAGAAAACTCCCTTTGACACTTCGATATTCCTTCCACCAATTGATTCAACTTGAGATTCCAGTGCTAGTCCTTGACACTTCTCATCAACACCTACATGCTCAAAATAAGGCAAAGGTGATGAACGAACCATAGGTAAAGAACAAGAAGTAGAATCTGGAATTTCCCTTTTAAGATGAGCTCGAATGAATCCTCCAATGGTGCGGACAGATTGGAATGGACATTGTTCCATGAATTGATACCAAAGAGATTTAGTTCCTAGAAGACAAACTCCATGGAAACTCGCAAGGTGTCCAAGTGACTTCGGGATGGAACATGCCATGACCAACTCTACTTGACTTTGTGTAACCTGCACAAAAGAAGAGGTACTAAACAAAACACATGTTAGCCGGTTAGCCAACAAAATGGTCACATTTCAGCCTTTGTAAACACGGCCAACTCCTCCTTTTTACTCTTCACTAAGGCCAAATTATTCTTGTCTTTTTCCACTCCATTCTTCTCGGACCATTGCTCACGCATGGTACATGAGGTTTGATTTTCATTGTCTAGCTCATGTTCATGGCTCAGTTGTAACTCACTCCTATTTGGCTCTTCAATCAACGAGGGACTAGACTGAATTTTTCCTTTATTACCACCGGTTGGCACATGGTTAAGTTGCTCCAAGTGTGAATCCAGCACTTGGCTAAGTCTTTCCATCATGTCATCAATCAATGCTTCAGTCCGACTTCGGAATTTTTCCTTTGATTCACGAGGCTTTGACTCAATTCGAGAATTCTCAAACTCCTCGTCTTGATTGTCAAGACACTTCTTAGATGCACCTCGTTTGCTTGAAGTTGACCTCGATTTAGATGCTCTACGCAGACTTCTTTGCTCCTTCTCATACTCATCACAATCTTGTTTATACCTTTCATATACACACAAAGCACGGTGGCGTTGCATCTCCTCCCGGAGTGAATGATACCCATGTTGTGAACTGGATTGCATGGAACTAGAGTACTTGTGAGTAGGCATCTTGAGACCCCTCCTCTTGAGAGGCTCATTCTCCAAGAATTCTTGGTTGTATCGGTAAGACGCAACTTCTCTAGGCATGAGTGCGTGACCTGCCAAAATGGTAAGCAAAGAAAAGGAGATTCCTCACGTCACACAAGCTCACGTGTATGTGCTCATCCCTCGTGTATCTCTCGAAGCGTTCTAATGGACTTACCAAATACCTTTACCTGTTGGATTAGGTAGTTGAGAAATGCTGCTCAAGTCCAACAACCGTAACCAACCTTTCCACAAGTGTAACCACAAGAATGTAGGAGAAAATGTAGGAAAGTGTTCCTAAAATCTAGGAGAAAATATAGGAGCAAATGTAGGAGAAAATGTAGGAAAGTTTCCTAAAATCTAGGAAGAGAATATAGGAGATTTTCCTAAAGTGGATGAGAGAATATAGGAGAGTTTCCTAAAGTGGATGAGAGAATATAGGAAAGGTCCTAAAAATGGATGAGAGAATTTGAGGAGAGTTTCCTAAAAAATGGATGAGAGAATTTAGGAAAGTTTCCAAAAAACAGATGAGAGAGTTTTAGGAAAATTTCCTAGAAATGGATGAGAGAATTTAGGAAAGTTTCCAAAAAAATGGATGAGAGAGTTTTTAGGAAAATTTCCAAAAAAAAAATGGATGAGAGAATTTAGGAAAGTTTCCAAAAAATGGATGAGAGAATTTAGGAAAATTTCCTAAAAATAGATGAGAGACCTTAGGAAAGTTTCCAAAAAAAAATGGATGAGAGAGTTCGGGAAAGTTTCCTAAAAAGGTAGGAGAGAGAGTGTCCAAGTGAGTACAAAGAGTTATCCAAGTGCTTTACTTAGTTTCCTAATTGATTTTGGAAACAAGTTAGTTTTGGAAACCCTTTGAAAATCCTTTTCCTCTTGAACAACTTTTGGTATCCTTCTTGAAACAACTTTTGGTAATCTTCTTGAAACAACTTTTGGTAACTTCCAAATTCTACTCCAAGAAAGATTGCACAAATCAGATTTGGTTCCCTATTCAAAACAATTCGGTTGCCACTTTCTTTCCTTTCTTTTTTTTTTTTCTTGCCAACCGATTCCTCTTTTATTTCTTTTTCTTTTCGTTTTTGTTTTCTGTTTTTTTTTCCTCTGATTACAACTATCAACCACGACACAAAACAAGGAAGTCCACAAATAATAACTACCAAGAACTCCAAGATCTTTCAAGAACTTCCAAGGAAGTTGTCAGGAACTTCAGAAATTTCAAGATTGTGGTCAAGAATTCAAGAAGTTCAAGACTATTGTAAGTTCTCTTCAAGATTCACAAAATTCCAACAAGTTTTGCCAAAATCCAGATTTGAAAACCAAGTAAACAAGTTGGATAACACAAACAACAAGGCTGGACAGATTTGTATTCGGTGAACAGTAACTATGAACAGTATCGGTGAACAGTAACGATGAACAGTACCGGTGAACAGTGACATTTGTACAATATGATGAACAGTACCGATGAACACTCGACTTCGCTCAATCTGTACAAAAGCAGAAACACTAAACAAGGCAAAGTTAAGTTCGTTAGGAAAACTATAAACACTCGCCTTCCCATGCACAATCAGCTCACTTGATGCTTCACTCATCTCCTCAGATTTTTTTACCTCTTTTTCAATCTCACATTCCTCAACTTTTACCTCAAGTGCACTCTCACCACCATACTCAACTCGCTCTTTTTCAAGTTTTTGTTGGAGGAGAGTTGTTGACATGTCTCCTGCACTCAACTAACTCCTTCATCTATGGATAAAGTATTTGCATGCTTTGTTGTCGAATGAACCTCCTCCCTTCCCCTTGAATATAATGACTTTGAAGAGGTAGGTTGGACGTCAGGATGAAATTGTGGGGAACCCCTCCTCTTGACATCCTTATTCACCATTCGGTCAAGGCGTCTATGAAGAGGCTCGAAAGCTTCATCCAAACTCTGCTTGAATTCTTCCATCATGGCCACCATGTGTAGTTTAAAGTCCATTGTTTGGTCACCAACTCCACTAGACATGCTTAGGCAAACCTGCAAAAGAAAATAAGCAAACGACCTCTTCTCTCCTTCTTTTTTTTTTGGTACAATGTATAGGTCACTCACGCTTGTGTTTCACTCAAGTGTATCACTCTCTAATAGTCTCACCAAGCAATTCCTTGGCTTGCTAGTTGCTCGGGTTGAACAAATTAGGCGTCACCGCAAGGTACGTTCTTGACTAGTCAACAAGTGAGACAAGATAGCAGCAAGGAATGGAGGTGAATGAAGGCCTAGACGCGATCTAAAACTCAGATTAGGACTAATGACTGAAAAAGAAGGCAAGACAAAATGCCTTCAAGGCTGAATTTTTGAAAATCGTAGAAGTACTCTACCCGACAACCCAAAATTCTGGAATTTGCGGAGCGTGCTGGTCCTCGGCCTTTTGGTCGGGGGTTTGGTGGTATTTTGTGTTGCTTTGGTGTTAGTCAATCAGGTCTTCGACCTACGCTGAGCTGTCGAGGGTCTCGCTGCCCGGTCGCGGAAGCAACTTAGGATCTTAGAGGACACGTTACGGAATCGACGGAGTTGAACCCAAACTCGGACCACTCAAGAACGAATTCAACGGCAGAGGATGCCACAATCAAGTGTGTTTGCTTGATTGATAAGTCAATAAACAACCTAGGAACCACACTAGGATGTTCAACTTAGCTTTCACAAGCTAGAGGAATTTGGCTTAATGGAAGACGAAATTCTGGAATTTTATTAATAACATCGCAAAAACTAAATGTACCATCAGCTTTAGGGCTATTTATAGCCTTGACTAAACCTAATAAAGCTTGGAAAGCATGAAGGGAAAATCGGCCAGCCCATTGGGTCTCTCTTGGCCGAAAGCTAACCTACTAATTAACTAGCTTAATGACTAGCTAAAGCACTATTGGACCTAAGGCCCACGTGGCCGAAGCTAAGCTCAACAAGAGCTACTTAATCGAGGCCCAATCCTCCCTTTGAGGCTTGCTCATTCGTATCATTCCCCTCCTCTTGAAAAGGATTTGTCCTTAAATCTTGGGAAAAAGTGGTACTCCATGCAATGTGGGAGCGAGATGAATGAGCACCAGCCACGTCACATGTCGCTTGGACAACCTCATGATGCTCTTGAACAAGGACATTCGCCAAGACAAGAAACACCTTGTATAAAGCTTGTGAAAATTCCATGTAGCGCTCCAAAACTCTCTCATCAACCCTTGGTCGTTTGCATGTCAAATTCAAACCCATAAAACAAATCACACAATTAGTATATGTAGGGTTAATACTACTTGACAACTTACGTTTCACATGCACTAGATAGGGATCTTCATGATGACTCTCATTCAGCTTAGAAAAATCTTGAATCTGATTGTGCAAGGTAGTATAATTCGACCCTAGTTGTTGCTGATTTGGCACTACTTGCCGATCTGGAGATTGAACAATGAGCCATTCATGTTGCACTTCCGTGGAAGAATGAACCCGTGAGGTAAAAACAACATTCGGGTCTTGATTGACACACTTGTCTGCATCACCCAACATAAGTGGCAGCAATGAAGTGAAGGTCACACTCCAGACGAGTCACTTGAATTTGCGCCAGTTTGAGTTGATAAAATGATCTCATGGTGACCAGCTTTTGGATGTATGAATATGCATGGAAGATTACAAGCAGCTGGCACAAGCATGAAACCAGGTTGCAACTCTTTAATCAAAGCTGGAAAATTTCGAGCAGCCTTACAACCTACAAAAACAAAATGAGTCTCAGCTTGTTTTGAACCAGAAATTGGATACATAAGCAATGGAACGTCATTAATTAAGAGGTAAGAAGGTGTAGAATAAGAGTTAAATGCAAAAACTCCCCGTGACACGTGATTCCTTCCATCAATCGATTCAACTTGAGACTGCATTGATGGCTCTTTACATTTTCCTTCAAAATCTGCATAGGAAATACATGTGTGAGGATGGAAATAATGCTCAAAAGAAGGTAAAGATGATGAATGAACCATGGGTAACAAACAAGAATAGAAATATGGAGTTCGAATTAATTCTCCATTGGTGCGGACAGATTCGGGTTGTTCCATGAAGTGATACCAAATAGATCTATCTCCTAGAAGACAAACTCCATGGAAGCTAGTGAATTGTACAAGCAACTTTGGAATGGAACATTGCATGACTAACTTCACTCGACTTCGCTCAATCTGTACAAAAGCAGAAACACTAAACAAGGCAAAGTTAAGTTCGTTAGGAAAACTATAAACACTCGCCTTCCCATGCACAATCAGCTCACTTGATGCTTCACTCATCTCCTCAGATTTTTTTACCTCTTTTTCAATCTCACATTCCTCAACTTTTACCTCAAGTGCACTCTCACCACCATACTCAACTCGCTCTTTTTCAAGTTTTTGTTGGAGGAGAGTTGTTGACATGTCTCCTGCACTCAACTAACTCCTTCATCTATGGATAAAGTATTTTCATGCTTTGTTGTCGAATGAACCTCCTCCCTTCTCCTTGAATATAATGACTTTGAAGAGGTAGGTTGGACGTCAGGATGAAATTGTGGGGAACCCCTCCTCATGACATCCTTATTCACCATTCGGTCAAGGCGTCTATGAAGAGGCTCGAAAGCTTCATCCAAACTCTGCTTGAATTCTTCCATCATGGCCACCATGTGTAGTTTAAAGTCCATTGTTTGGTCACCAACTCCACTAGACATGCTTAGGTAAACCTGCAAAAGAAAATAAGCAAACGACCTCTTCTCTCCTTCTTTTTTTTTTGGTACAATGTATAGGTCACTCACGCTTGTGTTTCACTCAAGTGTATCACTCTCTAATAGTCTCACCAAGCAATTCCTTGGCTTGCTAGTTGCTCGGGTTGAACAAATTAGGCGTCACCGCAAGGTACGTTCTTGACTAGTCAACAAGTGACACAAGATAGCAGCAAGGAATGGAGGTGAATGAAGGCCTAGACGCGATCTAAAACTCAGATTAGGACTAATGACTGAAAAAGAAGGCAAGACAAAATGCCTTCAAGGCTGAATTTTTGAAAATCCTAGAAGTACTCTACCCGACAACCCAAAATTCTGGAATTTGCGGAGCGTGCTGGTCCTCGGCCTTTTGGTCGGGGGTTTGGTGGTATTTTGGTGTTGCTTTGGTGTTAGTCAATCAGGTCTTCGACCTCCGCTGAGCTGTCGAGGGTCTCGCTGCCTGGTCGCGGAAGCAACTTAGGATCTTAGAGGACACGTTACGGAATCGACGGAGTTGAACCCAAACTCGGACCACTCAAGAACGAATTCAACGGCAGAGGATGCCACAATCAAGTGTGTTTGCTTGATTGATAAGTCAATAAACAACCTAGGAACCACACTAGGATGTTCAACTTAGCTTTCACAAGCTAGAGGAATTTGGCTTAATGTAAGACGAAAGTCTGGAATTTTATTAATAACATCGCAAAAACTAAATGTACCATCAGCTTTAGGGCTATTTATAGCCTTGACTAAACCTAATAAAGCTTGGAAAGCATGAAGGGAAAATCGGCCAGCCCATTGGGTCTCTCTTGGCCGAAAGCTAACCTACTAATTAACTAGCTTAATGACTAGCTAAAGTACTATTGGACCTAAGGCCCACATGGCCGAAGCTAAGCTCAACAAGAGCTACTTAATCTGATACGAGACGCGGAAGCTACTTCGGATCTAGAGGAACACGATGAAGATTTGATGGAGTTGAACCCGAACTTGGACCACTCAAGAACAGATTTAACGGTAGAGGACGCCACAATCAAGTATGTGTGCTTGATTGATAAGTCAAGAACAGCCTAGGATCGACTCTAGGATGTTCAACTTAGCTTTCACAAGCTAAGGGAATTTGCCACAAGGAATGGACGAAATTCTGGAAATTTTATTCAATACTCTCAAAAACTCAATGTAACATGCGGCTTGAGGCTATTAATAGCCGTGACTAAGACCTAATAAACTGGAAAAATAACAAGGAAAGTTCGGCCAGCCCCTTGGGCCTTCACTTGACCGAAAGCTAGCCCAACTAACTATAGATCCCCGTACGGCTCAGCGACGACGGTACTTAACTTCAGCTCAACCCGCCGTTTGGAGCTTGAACACTTGCATCTTCAATTGTAAGCAGCATTTTAGTAGTCGTGCAAGGATATTCCAACTCAATTCCTTCAATGGCCGGTTTCTCTTGGGTTTGGATGGCACGTACCAAGGCTTGGAGGGACTCCTTGAATCTCTTAGCTCGTGCTCGTGTCACTGGGCCTTGGGGCACTTTCACAGGGTCTACTTGTGCACTTTGGGCCTCGTGCTCAACCGCATCATTCCCCTCCTCTTGAAAAGGATTTGCCCTCAAATCGTACTCGTCCCCTGCAATAAATGGACTTAGATCAGCAACATTGAATGTAGCACTAACAGTATACTCACCAGGCAGATCTAAGCGGTATGCATTGTCGTTGATGCGCTCAATAACTTGAAAAGGCCCATCTCCTCTTGGTGACAGCTTGCTTTGCCGTTGTTTTGGAAACCTCTCCTTGCGCAAATGTAACCAGACCCAATCACCTGGTTCAAAGACAAGCTTGCGCCTGTGCTTATTAGCTTGTTGGACATATTGGGCCGTCCTCCTCTCGATGTTGGTACGAACCTTGTCGTGTAATGATCTCACGAACTCAGCTTTCTTCTTGCCATCTAAGTTCATATGCTCAGAAGAAGGTAATGGCAACAAATCTAAGGGAGTTAAGGGGTTCAAACCATACACAACTTCAAAAGGCGAGAATTGTGTAGCACTATGCACAACCCTATTGTATGCAAACTCAACATGAGGTAGACACTCCTCCCATGACTTGATATTTTTCTTTATGATTGCACGTAGGAGTGTGGATAAAGTCCTATTGACTACCTCAGTTTGTCCGTCCGTTTGAGGATGACTAGAGGTAGAGAACAACAGTTTGGTTCCCAACCGACCCCATAAAGATTTCCAGAAATAGCTCAAAAACTTGACATCTCTATCGGATACTATTGTCCTAGGTATGCCATGCAAACGAACAACCTCTTTAAAGAATAAATCAGCAATGTGTAAAGCATCATCCGTCTTATGACATGCAATAAAGTGAGCCATTTTGGAGAACCTATCTACCACAACAAATATAGAGTCATGGCCACGCTTTGAACGAGGTAAACCAAGCACGAAATCCATGGAGATGTCAACCCAAGGTTGGTGAGGTATGGGTAAAGGAGTATACAAACCGTTTGGGTTGACCCGAGACTTAGCTTTGTGGCACACACCACATCTTTCAACAATCCTCTCCACGTCCTTGCGCATGCGAGGCCAATGGAAGTGTTCCTGCAATACAGCTAATGTCTTGGTGACACCAAAGTGTCCCATTAGTCCACCACTATGTGACTCCTGAATAAGTAAGTCACGTATGGACCCTCGAGGAATGCACAGCTTGGTAAGATAAAATAAGAACCCATCATGTACAAAGAACTTTTCAAAGTCAGATTTTCCCCAATTCGCATAAGCGTTGGCAAAATCCAAGTCATCCTTATACAACTCCTTCATGAGTTCAAAGCCTAGGAGTTTAGCATCTAAGGCAGTGAGCAAAATGTGTCTCCGAGATAAAGCGTCAGCTACTACATTAGACTTACCTGTTTTGTATTTGATGACGTATGGAAAAGACTCGATGAAGGCTACCCATCGGGCATGCCGTTTGCTCAGCTTTTGTTGTCCTTTTAGGTGCTTGAGAGACTCATGGTCAGTTTTGATGACGAATTCCCGGGCACGTAGGTAGTGTTGCCATGTCTCTAAAGCACGTACGAGGGCAAACATCTCCTTGTCATAAGTTGAATAGTTGAGGACCGCGCCTTTTAATTTCTCACTAAAGTAGGCAATCGGTCTCCCTCCTTGCATGAGTACGGCTCCTACTCCTACACCTGATGCATCACATTCCACTTCAAAAGTGAGATCAAAGTTAGGTATTGCAAGGAGTGGTGCATGTGTGAGTTTGTGTTTCAGCAATTGGAAAGCCTTATCTTGGGCTTCCCCCCAAAAGAACTTCTCGTTCTTCTTTATGACCGCGGTAAGAGGTGCAGCAATGGTGCTAAAATCCTTCACAAAACGACGGTAGAAGCTTGCTAATCCATGAAAGCTGCGCACATCACTTACAGGAGTAGGTGCTGGCCACTCTTGGATAGATTTAATCTTCTCTTCATCTACATGAATGCCCTGCGCACTTACAACATATCCTAGAAACACAACACGATCAGTGCAAAATGTGCACTTCTTAAGGTTGGCATATAGCCTTTCCCTTCGAAGTACTGCAAAGATGGCTTTGAGGTGCTCAAGGTGTTCCTCTAAGCTTCTACTATAAATCAGAATATCATCAAAGTAAACCACTACAAATTTCCCAAGAAAGGTCTCAAAACATGGTTCATCAAACGCATGAAGGTACTAGGTGCATTAGTTAAGCCAAATGGCATTACTAACCACTCGTATAGACCATGTTTAGTTTTGAAAGCGGTTTTCCACTCATCTGATACAATTTCCCCATTTGGCAACATCAGCATGGTCCTTTGGCTGGGGCATTGAGAAGCGATATGGCCAAATCCTTGACACTTAAAACACTTGGTGTCTCGACCACGCGGTTTGGTAGCTGCATTATTAGCCTTAAAGTCAGGCTTGGGCGCTGCCTTGGAAGGGAGGTTATTCGGCCTTGGAGGGTAAGAAGGAGCTGCGGCTTTCTCCTCCCTTTTTGGTTGAGAAGTACGCCAATTTCCAGCTTGATAAGTAGTGCTTTGTCGCACAGTACCCCTCCTCTTGAGGCGCCGTTCAATTGTAACCGCCTTCTCGAGCATTTCATTCATGTCGAGGTAGTGTTGGAGTTCCACTACTTCGGCAATCTCGGGCCTCAATCCATGTAGAAAACGAGCCATAGTGGCCTCTCCATCTTCACGCAAATCCGCCTTCATGATGGCCATTTCCATCTCCTTATAATAATCCTCAACTGACATGGACCCTTGGTTGAGAGCTTGCAGCCGACGGTGTAGATCTCGACTATAGTAGCTCGGAACGAACCTTTTTCTCATCAGACTCCTCATTTCCTCCCAAGTTTCCACAGGTCTCTCACGATTTCTCCTTCGGCTTAGCCTAAGTTGGTCCCACCAAATGGAGGCGTAGTCAGTGAATTCTACGGCTGCTAGTTTCACCTTTTGCTCCTCCGTATAGGTGTGGCATTCATAGACTAACTCAATTTTCCGTTCCCACTCCAAGTACGCCTCGGGGTCCGACTTGCCTTGGAATGAGGGAATCTTGAGTTTGACACCTTTAATGGTGTCATCTCCTCGACGTTGGAACCTTTGATCATTTTGGTACCTTCCCTCAAACGCTTCCTCTTCATCGTTTGAGTATGCCGATTCTTTGCCCTTACTCGGGGTAGGTGGAGGTCTCGAGTTCTCCAACTGATCAATTCGATCATGCAATGGTTCAATTTCATTCTTAAGCAATCGCTTGAACTCCCCCATCATGGCTTCCAACTGTAGTTTGATGTCCATGGTTTGGCTACCCACTCCACTAGACATATTTAGTTCACCTGCAAAACAAATAAACAAAAACGAGTTCCTCTCTCTTTTTTTTTTTTTTTTAATACGATGTATAGGTCACTCACACTCGTGTTTCACTCAAGTGTATCACTCTCTGATAATCTTACCAAGCAATTCCTTGGCTTGCTAGTCGCTCGAGTTGAACAAACCAGAGGTCACCGCAGTGTACGTTCTTGACTAGTCAACAAGTGACACACAAGCTAGTAGCAATAAATGGAGGTGAATGACTGAAGACCTAGACACGACTCAAGACTCAGAATATAGCTGGACAATAACTAACGACTCAAAAGAAAGTAAGACAATTAACTTGAATGCTGAAATTTTGAAAATCCTAGAAAACTCTACCCGAAACCCAAATTTCTGGAATGTGTTGAGCTGCTGGTCCGTGGTCTTTTTGGTCCGTGATATGATTTGGACACTTGGGGTTGCCAAGATTGGAAACCTTGGAGTTTGGTCAGATTTGGGAGTCCCAAGTGGTCCAAATTCGAAATTTTGGGGCTGGTCAGATTTGGAAGTCAGATTTTGCACAAAATTTGGTAAACTTGTAGGCTGTCAAGAATTGGATGTTGTTCAGATTTGGAAGTCCAAGTTTGAATCAGATTTGGTGGCTTGAATGCTGACCAAGACTAGGGCTGTTCAGATTTGAAAGTCCAAGTTTGAATCAGATTTGGTGGCTTGAATGCTGACCAAGACTAGGGCTGTTCAGATTTGAAAGTCCAAGTTTGAATCAGATTTGGTAAAACTTGAAGGCTGGTCAAGAATTGGAAACTAGAGCCGTCTTTCTTGAAAATTTTTTTTGACCTTTGAATCAGATTTGGTAAAACTTGAAGGCTGGTCAAGAATTGAAAACTAGAGCCGTCTTTCTTGAAATTTTTTTTGACTTCTGTTGGGGTGTTTTCACACAATAGCCAGCTAGTTTAGACCACAATTTCACAGCAATTAACGTAAACAACTTGGACAGATTTGGTTTCAAGATCAAAGTTCCATGAAAACAAGAACACGGTTGAAGGTTTATTTCAGGTTTCAAGACTGCCAAGATTAACCTCTTTGATCCAAGAAGCTCAAGACTTCCCCAATAAGGTTTTGATGTTCGAGTTTTGCAAAGCAACAACACAAAGGTTCAAGAAACAAGTGCAAACAGATTCGGTATCCCAGCAAATTAATTCCAGCAACGACTCAAGGGAATGACAATAAGGTATGCAACACAAGAGATTTTTTTTTTTTGGATTTAAACAGAACATAAACACAAGACAAAACTGGACAGAAAATTTCAGACAACAAGTAAACAACAAAGACAGATTTCTGACAAGGAAACAACAAAGACAGATTTCTGACAAGGAAACAACAAAGACAGATTTCAGACTTGACAAACCCGAGCACTTGAGCTACGAATTTAGAAGACTAAAATAGATCTAAAAACGATAAAAAGGGATATTCGTGATACCTCTAACTAGCTCTGATGCCAGCTGATGCGAGACGCGGAAGCTACTTCGGATCTAGAGGAACACGATGAAGATTTGATGGAGTTGAACCCGAACTTGGACCACTCAAGAACAGATTTAACGGTAGAGGACGCCACAATCAAGTATGTGTGCTTGATTGATAAGTCAAGAACAGCCTAGGATCGACTCTAGGATGTTCAACTTAGCTTTCACAAGCTAAGGGAATTTGCCACAAGGAATGGACGAAATTCTGGAAATTTTATTCAATACTCTCAAAAACTCAATGTAACATGCGGCTTGAGGCTATTAATAGCCGTGACTAAGACCTAATAAACTGGAAAAATAACAAGGAAAGTTCGGCCAGCCCCTTGGGCCTTCACTTGACCGAAAGCTAGCCCAACTAACTATAGATCCCCGTACGGCTCAGCGACGACGGTACTTAACTTCAGCTCAACCCGCCGTTTGGAGCTTGAACACTTGCATCTTCAATTGTAAGCAGCATTTTAGTAGTCGTGCAAGGATATTCCAACTCAATTCCTTCAATGGCCGGTTTCTCTTGGGTTTGGATGGCACGTACCAAGGCTTGGAGGGACTCCTTGAATCTCTTAGCTCGTGCTCGTGTCACTGGGCCTTGGGGCACTTTCACAGGGTCTACTTGTGCACTTTGGGCCTCGTGCTCAACCGCATCATAATCGAGGCCCAATCCTCCCTTTGAGGCTTGCTCATTCGTATCATTCCCCTCCTCTTGAAAAGGATTTGTCCTTAAATCTTGGGAAAAAGTGGTACTCCATGCAATGTGGGAGCGAGATGAATGAGCACCAGCCACGTCACATGTCGCTTGGACAACCTCGTGATGCTCTTGAACAAGGACATTCGCCAAGACAAGAAACACTTGTATAAAGCTTGTGAAAATTCCATGTAGGCACTCCAAAACTCTCTCATCAACCCTTAGTCGTTTGCATGTCAAATTCAAACCCATAAAACAAATCACACAATTAGTATATGTAGGGTTAATACTACTTGACAACTTACGTTTCACATGCACTAGATAGGGATCTTCATGATGACTCTCATTCAGCTTAGAAAAAAAATCTTGAATCTGATTGTGCAAGGTAGTATAATTCGACCCTAGTTGTTGCTGATTTGGCACTACTTGCCCATCTGGAGATAGAACAATGAGCCATTCATGTTGCACTTCCGTGGAAGAATGAACCAGTGAGGTAAAAACAACATTCGGGTCTTGATTGACACACTTGTCTGCATCACCCAACATAAGTGGCAGCAATGAAGTGAAGGTCACACTCCAGACGAGTCACTTGAATTTGCGCCAGTTTGAGTTGATAAAATGATCTCATGGTGACCAGCTTTTGGATGTATGAATATGCATGGAAGATTACAAGCAGCTGGCACAAGCATGAAATCAGGTTGCAACTCTTTAATCAAAGCTGGAAAATTTCGAGCAGCCTTACAACCTACAAAAACAAAATGAGTCTCAGCTTGTTTTGAACCAGAAATTGGATACATAAGAATGGAACGTCATTAATTAAGTGGTAAGAAGGTGTAGAATAAGAGTTAAATGCAAAAACTCCCCGTGACACGTGATTCCTTCCATCAATCGATTCAACTTGAGACTGCATTGATGGCTCTTTACATTTTCCTTCAAAATCTGCATAGGAAATACATGTGTGAGGATGGAAATAATGCTCAAAAGAAGGTAAAGATGATGAATGAACCATGGGTAACAAACAAGAATAGAAATATGGAGTTCGAATTAATTCTCCATTGGTGCGGACAGATTCGGGTTGTTCCATGAAGTGATACCAAATAGATCTATCTCCTAGAAGACAAACTCCATGGAAGCTAGTGAATTGTACAAGCAACTTTGGAATGGAACATTGCATGACTAACTTCACTCGACTTCGCTCAATCTGTACAAAAGCAGAAACACTAAACAAGGCAAAGTTAAGTTCGTTAGGAAAACTATAAACACTCGCCTTCCCATGCACAATCAGCTCACTTGATGCTTCACTCATCTCCTCAGATTTTTTTACCTCTTTTTCAATCTCACATTCCTCAACTTTTACCTCAAGTGCACTCTCACCACCATACTCAACTCGCTCTTTTTCAAGTTTTTGTTGGAGGAGAGTTGTTGACATGTCTCCTGCACTCAACTAACTCCTTCATCTATGGATAAAGTATTTTCATGCTTTGTTGTCGAATGAACCTCCTCCCTTCTCCTTGAATATAATGACTTTGAAGAGGTAGGTTGGACGTCAGGATGAAATTGTGGGGAACCCCTCCTCTTGACATCCTTATTCACCATTCGGTCAAGGCGTCTATGAAGAGGCTCGAAAGCTTCATCCAAACTCTGCTTGAATTCTTCCATCATGGCCACCATGTGTAGTTTAAAGTCCATTGTTTGGTCACCAACTCCACTAGACATGCTTAGGTAAACCTGCAAAAGAAAATAAGCAAACGACTTCTTCTCTCCTTTTTTTTTTTTGGTACAAGTATAGGTCACTCACGCTGTGTTTTAACTCAAAGTGTATCACTCTCTAATAGTCTCACCAAGCAATTCCTTGGCTTGCTAGTTGCTCGGGTTGAACAAATTAGGCGTCACCGCAAGGTACGTTCTTGACTAGTCAACAAGTGACACAAGATAGCAGCAAGGAATGGAGGTGAATGAAGGCCTAGACGCGATCTAAAACTCAGATTAGGACTAATGACTGAAAAAGAAGGCAAGACAAAATGCCTTCAAGGCTGAATTTTTGAAAATCCTAGAAGTACTCTACCCGACAACCCAAAATTCTGGAATTTGCGGAGCGTGCTGGTCCTCGGCCTTTTGGTCGGGGGTTTGGTGGTATTTTGGTGTTGCTTTGGTGTTAGTCAATCAGGTCTTCGACCTCCGCTGAGCTGTCGAGGGTCTCGCTGCCCGGTCGCGGAAGCAACTTAGGATCTTAGAGGACACGTTACGGAATCGACGGAGTTGAACCCAAACTCGGACCACCCAAGAACGAATTCAACGGCAGAGGATGCCACAATCAAGTGTGTTTGCTTGATTGATAAGTCAATAAACAACCTAGGAACCACACTAGGATGTTCAACTTAGCTTTCACAAGCTAGGGGAATTTGGCTTAATGGAAGACGAAATTCTGGAATTTTATTAATGACATCGCAAAAACTAAATGTACCATCAGCTTTAGGGCTATTTATAGCCTTGACTAAACCTAATAAAGCTTGGAAAGCATGAAGGGAAAATCGGCCAGCCCATTGGGTCTCTCTTGGCCGAAAGCTAACCTACTAATTAACTAGCTTAATGACTAGCTAAAGTACTATTGGACCTAAGGCCCACATGGCCGAAGCTAAGCTACTCCCAACAAGAGCTACTTTAATCGAGGCCCAATCCTCCCTTTTGAGGCTTGCTCATTCGTAATCATTCCCCTCCTTTGAAAAGGATTTGTCCTTAAATCTTGGGAAAAAGTGGTACTTTCCTATGCAATGTGGAGCGAGATGAATGTAGCACCAGCCACGTCACAATGTCGCTTGGACAACCTCATGATGCTCTTGAACAAGGACATTCGCAAGAAGAACACCTTGTAATAACTTGATAAAATTCATGTAGCACTGGTCCCAAAATCTCCTCATCAACCCTGGTCGTTTGCAATGTCAAATTCAAAAACCCATGAAACAAATCACACAATTAGTATATGTAGGGTTAATACTAAACTTGACAACTTACGTTTCACATGCACTAGATAGGGACTTCATGAGACTCGTCATTCAAGCTTAGAAAAATCTTTGAATCTGATTGTGCAAGGTAGTATAATTCGACCCTAGTTGTTGCTGATTTGGCACTACTTGCCCATCTGGAAGATAGAACAATGAAGTCCATTCTGTTGGGCACTTCCGTGGAAAGAATGAACCAGTGAGGTAAAAACAACATTCGGGTGCTTGAATTGACACACTTGTCTGCATCACCCAACATAAGTGCAGCAATGAAGTGAAGGTCACCTCCAGACGAGTCACTTGAATTTGCGCCAGTTTGAGTTGATAAAATGGATCTCATGGGTGACCAGCTTTTGATGTATAATAGCATGGAAGAATTACAAGCAGCTGGCACAAGCATAAATCAGGTTCAACTCTAATCCAAAGCTGGAATAATTTCGGCAGCCTTACAACCTCAAAAAACAAAATGAGTTCTCAGCTTGTTTTGAACCAGAAATTGGATACCATAAAGCAGATGGAACGTCATTAATTAAAGTGGTAAGAAAGGTGTAGAAAAAGAGTTAATGCATAAAACTCCCTGTGACACGTGATTCCTTCCATCAATAGATTCAACTTGAGACTGCATTGAGGCTCTTTACAATTTTCCCTTCAAAAATCTGGCAAAAGAAATACATGTGTGAGGATGGAAATAATGCTCAAAAGAAGGTAAAGATGATGAATGAACCATGGGTAACAAACAAGAATAGAAATATGGAGTTCGAATTAATTCTCCATTGGTGCGGACAGATCGGGTGTTCCATGAAGTGATACGCAAATAGAATCTATCTCCTAGAAGACAAACTCCAATGGAAGCTAGTGAATTGTACAAGCAAACTTTGGAATGGAACATTGCATGACTAACTTCACTCGACTTCGCTCAATCTGTACAAAAGCAGAAACACTAAACAAGGCAAAGTTAAGTTCGTTAGGAAAACTATAAACACTCGTCTTCCCATGCACAATCAGCTCACTTGATGCTTCACTCATCTCCTCAGATTTTTTTACCTCTTTTTCAATCTCACATTCCTCAACTTTTACCTCAAGTGCACTCTCACCACCATACTTAACTCGCTATTTTTCAAGTTTTTGTTGGAGGAGAGTTGTTGACATGTCTCCTGCACTCAACTAACTCCTTCATCTATGGATAAAGTATTTGCATGCTTTGTTGTCGAATGAACCTCCTCCCTTCTCCTTGAATATAATGACTTTGAAGAGGTAGGTTGGACGTCAGGATGAAATTGTGGGGAACCCTCCTCTTGACATCCTTATTCACCATTCGGTCAAGGCGTCTATGAAGAGGCTCGAAAGCTTCATCCAAACTCTGCGTGAATTCTTCCATCATGGCCACCATGTGTAGTTTAAAGTCCATTGTTTGGTCACCAACTCCACTAGACATGCTTAGGTAAACCTGCAAAAGAAAATAAGCAAACGACTTCTTCTCTCCTTTTTTTTTTTGGTACAATGTATAGGTCACTCACGCTTGTGTTTTACTCAAGTGTATCACTCTCTAATAGTCTCACCAAGCAATTCCTTGGCTTGCTAGTTGCTCGGGTTGAAACAAAAGGCGTCAACCTACAGCAAAGGTAACGATTCTTGAACTAGTCAACAAGTGAACACAAAGATAGCAGCAAGGAACGGAGGTGAATGAAGGCCTAGACGCGATCTAAAACTCAGATTAGGACTAATGACTGAAAAAGAAGGCAAGACAAAATGCCTTCAAGGCTGAATTTTTGAAAATCCTAGAAGTACTCTACCCGACAACCCAAAATTCTGGAATTTGCGGAGCGTGCTGGTCCTCGGCCTTTTGGTCGAGGGTTTGGTGGTATTTTGGTGTTGCTTTGGTGTTAGTCAATCAGGTCTTCGACCTCCGCTGAGCTGTCGAGGGTCTCGCTGCCCGGTCGCGGAAGCAACTTAGGATCTTAGAGGACACGTTACGGAATCGACGGAGTTGAACCCAAACTCGGACCACTCAAGAACGAATTCAACGGCAGAGGATGCCACAATCAAGTGTGTTTGCTTGATTGAAAAGTCAATAAACAACCTAGGAACCACACTAGGATGTTCAACTTAGCTTTCACAAGCTAGAGGAATTTGGCTTAATGGAAGACGAAATTCTGGAATTTTATTAATAACATCGGAAAAACTAAATGTACCATCAGCTTTAGGGCTATTTATAGCCTTGACTAAACCTAATAAAGCTTGGAAAGAATGAAGGGAAAATCGGCCAGCCCATTGGGTCTCTCTTGGCCGAAAGCTAACCTACTAATTAACTAGCTTAATGACTAGTTAAAGTACTATTGGACCTAAGGCCCACATGGCCGAAGCTAAGCCCAACAAGAGCTACATAATCGAGGCCCAATCCTCCCTTTGAGGCTTGCTCATTCGTATCATTCCCCTCCTCTTGAAAAGGATTTGTCCTTAAATCTTGGGAAAATTGGTACTCCATGCAATGTGGGAGCGAGATGAATGAGCACCAGCCACGTCACATGTCGCTTGGACAACCTCATGATGCTCTTGAACAAGGACATTCGCCAAGACAAGAAACACCTTGTATAAAGCTTGTGAAAATTCCATGTAGCATTCCAAAACTCTCTCATCAACCCTTGGTCGTTTGCATGTCAAATTCAAACCCATAAAACAAATCACACAATTAGTATATGTAGGGTTAATACTACTTGACAACTTACGTTTCACATACACTAGTTAGGGATCTTCATGATGACTCTCATTCAGCTTAGAAAAATCTTGAATCTGATTGTGCAAGGTAGTATAATTCGACCCTAGTTGTTGCTGATTTGGCACTACTTGCCCATCTGGAGATAGAACAATGAGCCATTCATGTTGCACTTCCGTGGAAGAATGAACCATTGAGGTAAAAACAACATTCGGGTCTTGATTGACACACTTGTCTGCATCACCCAACATAAGTGGCAGCAATGAAGTGAAGGTCACACTCCAGAAGAGTCACTTGAATTTGCGCCAGTTTGAGTTGATAAAATGATCTCATGGTGACCAGCTTTTGGATGTATGAATATGCATGGAAGATTACAAGCAGCTGGCACAAGCATGAAATCAGGTTGCAACTCTTTAATCAAAGCTGGAAAATTTCGAGCAGCCTTACAACCTACAAAAACTAAATGAGTCTAAGCTTGTTTTGAACCAGAAATTGGATACATAAGGAATGGAACGTCATTAATTAAGTGGTAAGAAGGTGTAGAATAAGAGTTAAATGCAAAAACTCCCTGTGACACGTGATTCCTTCCATCAATCGATTCAACTTGAGACTGCATTGATGGCTCTTTACATTTTCCTTCAAAATCTGCATAGGAAATACATGTGTGAGGATGGAAATAATGCTAAAAAGAAGGTAAAGATGATGAATGAACCATGGGTAACAAACAAGAATAGAAATATGGAGTTCGAATTAATTCTCCATTGGTGCGGACAGATTCGGGTTGTTCCATGAAGTGATACCAAATAGATCTATCTCCTAGAAGACAAACACCATGGAAGCTAGTGAATTGTACAAGCAACTTTGGAATGGAACATTGCATGACTAACTTCACTCGACTTCGTTCAATCTGTACAAAAGCAGAAACACTAAACAAGGCAAAGTTAAGTTCGTTAGGAAAACTATAAACACTCGCCTTCCCATGCACAATCAGCTCACTTGATGCTTCACTCATCTCCTCAGATTTTTTTACCTCGTTTTCAATCTCACATTTCTCAACTTTTACCTCAAGTGCACTCTCACCACCCCACTCAACTCGCTCTTTTTCAAGTTTTTGTTGGAGGAGAGTTGTTGACATGTCTCCTGCACTCAACTAACTCCTTCATCTATGGATAAAGTATTTGCATGCTTTGTTGTCGAATGAACCTCCTCCCTTCTCATTGAATATAATGACTTTGAAGAGGTAGGTTGGACGTCAGGATGAAATTGTGGGGAACCCCTCCTCTTGACATCCTTATTCACCATTCGGTCAAGGCGTCTATGAAGAGGCTCGAAAACTTCATCCAAACTCTGCATGAATTCTTCCATCATGGCCACCATGTGTAGTTTAAAGTCCATTGTTTGGTAACCAACTCCACTAGACATGCTTAGGTAAACCTGCAAAAGAAAATAAGCAAACGAATTCTTCTCTCCTTTTTTTTTTGGTACAATGTATAGGTCACTCACGCTTGTGTTTCACTCAAGTGTATCACTCTCTAATAGTCTCACCAAGCAATTCCTTGGCTTGCTAGTTGCTCGGGTTGAACAAATTAGGCGTCACCGCAAGGTACGTTCTTGACTAGTCAACAAGTGACACAAGATAGCAGCAAGGAATGGAGGTGAATGAAGG
>NW_020861835.1:0-17602 GCF_003713205.1 Coffea eugenioides
ATCCGACTCCGCCAAGGAACTCAATCGGTGGCGGAATACGAGAGCCAGTTCACTCGTTTGTCCAAATTTACACCTGAGTTGATCGTGACCGAGCAACGGCGGATTAGGCATTTCATTCAGGGCCTAAACGTCGAAATCCAAAAGGACCTCGCAGTGGCTCAAATCAATGCTTTTAGCGAGGTCGTAGAAAAGGCCCAAAGGGTAGAGAGTGCTCGATTGCAAGTCCGGAACTTCCAGGCTAAAAAGCGGGGCTTTCCTGGAAGCAGTTCTGGACAAGGGGATAAAGGTACTCCCTCCAAGTTCGGACGCGGAGCTGGAGGTGGACGACAGTCAGGTTCCGGCAGAGGGGCTCAGTCTAAGGGTGGCCCAGCCGGGAGAGGCCAAGGTGGAAACTTCCAAAAAGGTTCAGGTTCGGCGTCCCGTGGACCTTGCGGGTACTGCGGAAAGCCGAATCACTCTGAAGACAATTGTTGGAAGAAGGGAGGCAAATGTCTGCGTTGCGGAAGCGCAGACCACCAGCTTGCTACCTGCCCACTCTTAAAGCAAGACGGAAGGGGAACTCAAACCACGCCAAAGACTAATTCGGGGCAGAATAAGGGAAATGAGGCAAAACCTAAGGTGCCAGCGCGAGTATATTCATTAGAACCTCAACAGGTCCTAGATTCCTCTGAGGTCGTAGAAGGTACGATCCCTATTTTCCACCGTTTTGCCAAAGTTTTAATTGATCCTGGTGCCACTCATTCCTTTGTTAACCCTGATTTCATGTGTGGCATCGATATAAAACCTGCTAGTTTACCATACGACCTAGAAGTTAGTACACCTACGGGGAATCAACGGTTGGTTACTGGTCTGGTTTATAGGGATTGTGAAGTGTGGGTAGGAGAGAAAAGATTGTTAGGGGATTTGATAAGTCTGGTCATTAAGGGGTATGATGTGATATTGGGCATGGACTGGCTAGCCAAATATAATGCCCAACTGGATTGTAAAACGAAAGTGGTGGAATTCCGTATCCCTGGTGAGGCAACCATAAGGTTGGATATAAGGGGTAGGTTAGCCTCATCTGCGTTGATTTCGGGCATTCGGGCTAGGAAATTGCTAAGTAAAGGAGCGCAAGGATTTTTGACCTTTTTGATCAATACCCCTACAGATAAAGTGAAAATGGAGGATGTGCCCATAGTGAAGGAATTTCCGGACGTGTTTCCTGATGAATTAGTAGCCTTACCTCCGGAAAGAGAAATTGAATTCAAAATAGACCTACTACCGGGATCCTCACCTATCTCAAAAACACCATACCGAATGGCTCCTGCCGAGCTCAAGGAGCTAAAGTTGCAATTACAGGACCTTCTGGAGCGGGGATTCATTCAAGAGAGTGGGTCTCCTTGGGGAGCTCCTGTACTGTTTGTGAAGAAAAAAGATGGTGGTTTGAGGATGTGTATTGATTATCGGGGCCTGAATAATATTACAATTAAAAATAAGTATCCACTGCCCTATATCGATGAGCTATTTGATCAGTTGCAAGGAGCGGTGGTCTTCTCGAAACTGGACCTCCGCCAAGGGTACTACCAGTTACTAATCAGGAAGGAGGATATTCCGAAGACTGCCTTCAACTCGAGATATGGGCATTACGAGTTCGCAGTGATGCCCTTTGGACTAACCAATGCTCCTGCCGCCTTCATGGACCTAATGCATAGGGTTTTTAAGCCCTACCTGGATCACTTTGTAGTGGTCTTCATCGATGACATCCTGGTCTATTCCAAGACCCGTGAAGAGCATGAGCAACACTTGAAAACTGTCTTGCAAACCCTGAGAGACCATCAACTGTACGCCAAGTTCAGCAAGTGCGAATTTTGGCTGGAGAAAATTGCTTTTCTGGGGCACGTAATTTCTCAAGAGGGTATTTCAGTCGACCCGGCGAAAGTAGAGGCTGTGACTAATTGGAAGAGGCCAGAAACTCCCACAGAGGTCCGCAGCTTTCTAGGACTGGCTGGATATTACCGGCGTTTTATCAAGGACTTCTCCAAACTAGCCGGTCCTCTAACCGATTTGACGAAGAAACATGGTCGGTTCATTTGGAATGCTCGAAGTGAGACAAGTTTCCAAGAGTTAAAGAAGAGATTGACCATGGCTCCAGTTCTAGTCTTACCAAACGGGGTGGACGGATATGTTGTGTACACTGATGCATCCCGAGAAGGCCTGGGTTGTGTATTAATGCAAAATCGAAATGTGATCTCTTTTGCCTCGAGGAAGTTGAAACCTCACGAGCAAAATTATCCGACGCATGATCTGGAGCTAGCTGCTGTTGTTTTCGCTCTTAAAAAGTGGAGACACTACCTATATGGGATAACCTTCGAGGTTTACTCCGATCACAAAAGTTTGAGGTATCTTTTCTCACAGAAAGAATTGAACATGAGGCAGCTACGGTGGATGGAATTTCTGGAGGATTACGATTGTACTATCAACTACCATCCAGGAAAGGCGAACGTAGTGGCCGATGCTTTGAGTCGCAAGGCGCAAGTAGCAGGATTAATGATTAAAGAGTGGAATTTGCTCGAGTCGGTTTGCGAGTGGAAACCCTGCCTTGGGAGCCATAAGGTGATTTTTGGTAATATTAAAGTGACTTCCCCCTTCTTGGAAAGGATTAAAGAAGCTCAAAAGGAAGATGCACTGGTGCAGAAATGGGGAGAGAAAGTGGGAAAATGAGAAACCACTGATTTCAATTTTGGTCCTGAGGGTATTTTAAAATACCGAAACCGAATAGTGGTGCCGAAGGATGAATCGTTGAAAACGGAGATTCTAGAGGAAGCTCATCGATCCAAGTATACAATCCATCCGGGTAGTAGTAAGATGTATCAAGACCTGAAAGGAAATTATTGGTGGGACAATATGAAGAAGGAAATTGCTCTGTACGTGCAAAAATGTCTCGTTTGCCAACAAGTTAAAGCAGAGCATCAAAAACCATCGGGCTTGTTACAACCCCTTGAGATACCTGAATGGAAGTGGGAAAACATCACCATGGACTTCGTTTCAGGTTTGCCGCGAACGCAGCGAGGACACGATGCCGTTTGGGTGATCGTCGATCGATTAACCAAGTCGGCCCATTTCTTGCCGGTGAACATGAAGTATTCCATGGATAAGTTGGCTCAACTGTACATGGACGAGATTGTAAAGCTACACGGTGTTCCGGTGAGCATCGTCTCTGATCGAGATCCACGTTTCGTATCTCGGTTTTGGCAAAAGTTCCAGGAGACTCTAGGGACGAAACTCAACTTGAGCACAACCTATCACCCTCAGACGGATGGACAATCGGAACGAACCATTCAAACTCTCGAGGACATGCTACGAACTTGCATTCTGGATTTTGAAGGCAACTGGGGTCAACACATGACCTTAGTAGAGTTTGCGTACAACAATAGCTACCATTCGTCGATTCAAATGGCTCCATATGAAGCACTATATGGACGAAAATGCCGATCACCAATTTACTGGGATGAAGTTGGCGAGAGGAATGCATTAGATCCAACCACTATTCCATGGATGGAGGAAGCTCGAGAAAAGGTCAAGGTGATACGGCAACGACTCCAAACAGCTCAAAGCCGACAAAAGAGCTACGCAGACAATCGAAGAAAAGACTTGGAGTTCGAGGTTGGAGACCATGTATTTCTTAAAGTAACACCTTTACGAAGTGTCACCGCGGTTCGTTGGACCCTACAAGATTCTCCAAAGAATAGGAGCGGTAGCGTATCGATTAGAGCTGCCGTCCAGTCTCTCTCGAATTCACGACGTTTTCCACGTCTCGATGCTAAAGAAGTACTATCCTGACCCCTCCCATATCTTACAACCCGAGGAGATCGACGTGGACGAATCGCTTGCTTACGAAGAAAAACCTGTCCAAGTACTTGACCGGAAAGTCAAGGAGCTCAGAAACAAGCAGATTCCGTTAGTGAAGATACTGTGGAGAAACCATGGGGTAGAGGAAGCTACCTGGGAAGTGGAAGAGGAGATGCGAACGAAGTACCCTAACCTTTTCGTGAGTTAAGGTGAGAAATTTCGAGGATGAAATTCTTTTAAGGGGGAGAGAGTGTGAGAACCCGTAATTTGTTATTTTCTAGGTTTTAGGATTTTCCATGGCTTGTTTTCTGCATTTTCGTGATTAGAAACATTTCTAGATAATTTTAAGGAGCAGATATAAGTTTTAGATGATTTTTCTAGTATCAAATAGATTTTTAGAAATTAAGAGCGTATACCGGACGTGAGACCCACTAGTGCGAAAAGTTCGGAAAAATTCAGTCAATTAGGTTACGTTTTGGATACTGGAATTAATTTATCGGGTGTTAAGAGATAAGTAGAGGATGCTAAATGGATTGGTGTGAGAGGGAACCAAGAGATAGAGATGCATTTAAAGGGTGACAAGTGTCACCATAGGAGTGGTTTGACCTTTTTGAATACTATTCACCCTTTTACCAATTTGGTTAAAATAACTTAAATTTGACCAAAAATCACTCCAAAATTCACTCCTTAAAGCCGGCTCTCTCTCTCAAGAAAGGAAGAAAGAGACTCTTCAAGTTTTGCTTCCATTTAGCTCAAATCCATCCAACCAACCATTGAAACTTGCAATTTCTCCATAAAACCTCTTCAATTAGTGTTAGTGAGTTGATTTGTGGAGTTAGTTGGAAAGCTAAGAGGACCTATTGCTCCCTCTCTCTTGTTTCTAAGGTAAGTTGAGAAGAACCATTCTCCTCCCTCTAATGATGCTTAATTTGTGATTAGTGGTAGTATAAGGTGCAATATTATGGGTTATTTCTTGATTTGTGGTTGAAGTGATGAAGTTTTATTATTTTTGGGGATTTTTCTGTTTTAATATGAACATGATTGTGTGGCTATCTATGATGATTGGAAATGGTATATAATGACTCTAGGAGGTGGAAAAAGTGGGTAATTACAACCAATTTCTGTTTTGGAAGAAATTTTGAAAAGTTAGGGTTTGGTTAGGGAACATTCTGCCCGAATTTATAGCTCCTATTTAGAGGCCGAATTAGCCTTGGCTTAAAACATGAAAGTTTTAGGGAATGACATTTTAGAGGTACCTACAAAATTTCAGGTCAATCAGAGTAGCGTAGAATGAGAAAAGTCTAAATTACCCTTGCTGTTCTGGTTTTATCCGAATGTAAGAATTGCGCCTGTAATTGGTTGTTTTGGCTGGAATTACTTCAGAATTGGTTGTTGAGGTCTTCTGATGAAATGTATCCCTGTTTCTTAAATTTCAGCTGGTTTTGGAATTTCTGGATTTGGACTTGGATAGCCTGATTTATGATGTTTCCGCTAGAATGCGTTCTGTGAATCTGTTTTTGTGATTCTGGTGTAGTATCTTGCATTTTTGACCTGGTTTCACTCAAAACTGGGTTGAGTGACCTTCTGTAATGTTGTAGCCGTGTCTTTTAGCTTCGAAACGGTGGGTCTTGGACCTTCATCCGGTAATCGTAGTGCATTGGGTGCCATTACCTCAAAAAGAGGTCAAAAACTGTTTTTTTCAGGGCAAAGCTAAATCCATTTTCGGATTTTCTGGTTTTCTCTAATGCTTGTATATGCTTATGGAACCCTATTGGGGTCGTATTTGGCATTGGTTTATGACTCGTTATCGAGTCTCATTGTACTTGTTTGCATGTTTTAGGGCTTGACGTTGGTGCACGACGTTCTTTTGACGGAAGTGCATGAAACCTCATTTGCAAGCTTGGTGAGTGTACTACTCACTTGTGTGTTACTATATGGCTTTGAATGTGAATTGCTTGAAGTGAATTGAATGTGAATTGATTGAAGTGAGAGCGTACTTTATCACTCTCACTTAATGTTTACCATGTTATTGGAATGTTATACGACATGTTAGATGAAATGAAAGTACATGGCTTGGTGTCGTTTGGACGAGTATCCAACGACTACAATTGTTATCTTTGAGCTCAACCCTATTGGTAGTTGATTGAATCGAGCCGGCGAGGGCTTGGTCGTGCCAATTAATGATCCTTGGGGAAATGTTATATGGAATCTTGTAGTATGAGAGACTCTTGATTCCGGTATACTCGAGTAATACCAAATGTGCAAGTGTTTGGAGTTCGGGCCCGGTAGGGGTATGTTGGGTGGAAGGAATGGAAGTAAAGTGGGGTCTACGGTTGGTTACTTTTAAACATTGACGGAGAGTCAATGAACTTCGATCAAGAATGCAAATGCGGAAAAGAGCTCTTGAGAGCCGCCCGTATCCTTCTGTCACTACCATTAATGTGTGCATTTGTTTACTTCTGATGATTTTGAATGAAAAGCTTGATGCTTATATGAACTTGGTTGTTTGAGTGGTACCATCTCACTGGGCAATTAGCTCACCCCGTTCCTTTTGTTTTCCTTACAGGAATCTGACTGCTTTTGGAATGACTTTTGATAATTGGTTGCCGAATGAACTAAATGAATATTTCTATTGTATAGTTTATGAATTGAAACCCTAAATGTGCCTTTGGGGCCGTTTTCACTTTTATTTTGGCAACCGTACATGTATTAATTTTTGAGTAACTTTCCTATTCCATTTTGGCTTGTAAACGCTGAATTAGATGTTGTATATGTATCTTTGATGTTTGGTTGGGTTCTGACGGGTCGGTTACTATTCATAGCCGACTCCGGATTTCATTTTTTTTTATTTTGGGTTATTTTACCATTGTGACTGGTTTACGCGCGTTATAAGTTCCGAAACGCAATAGATCGCTCTAACTGCACTGTTAGTCCTGGCGAGAGTTGGGCAGGCAGTCCGCTAACCCCTCTGGTTCGCCTTAGGGGAAGGTGGGGCTGTCACATAGTAAAACTTCTTAGCTTGACCGAGTGGTGTTCGGGGCAAGGAGGAGGTGAACCTTCCTTTGTACGCAAGAGTGATTGTAATTCATCAACTTGAAGAAGCTTATTTGAATTAATCTATAAGCTCAAGAGGAGTTGGGTAGTTAATTGGTTTGCAATTCTTTCCTTTTTATTTATTTATTGTTACGTTTGTGATCTTTACACTGCTTATCTCTTTCACTTGGTTGTCTTTGATCCTTACATCTTCTATTATTCAAATAGATAAATTTCAACATTTTTGGTTGTGTTATTGATAACGAATTAGAATAATGACTTTAAACTAGATTACAAATATTATTGAAAACCTAGCAAACTCGTCAATAGATTAAACTTTTGAAAATCAAGATTAAATATTTATACTTGTTTTAGATGAAAGGAAAAAGATTTATAACTTCTCAAATATGACACCATCAATTAATTATGCTAGTAATTTTTCAAGTTATTTACTAATTTGTTGATATTTGAGAATTTTGTGACTATGGTAAATAAAAAAAAAACCTGGACCGAGGATTTGGACAATACGCTCCATACATAAAGAAAGACAAATGGATTCATTTTGGGAGAATTATAATTGTGATACCCCAACTTTTAGGATACTATTGTTGTTTAGTTTCAAAAGAAAAAAAATATTATGCTTCCTTTAGTTTATTTTTATTTTAAGATATTGTTTTGTTTTAAAGACTAGAAACCCTAAAGTCTAATCAAAACCCTAGTTTTTACTTATGACTAACCCTTTTCTCAAATTTCTCATATTTCAACCGAAACCCTAAATTCAATTTATGGAATTGTAAAATCCCTCACGTTTTCTTAAAAATGCCCTTTTAATTGGAAATTATGATTTTATAATAGCCCTACCACCCAATCACCCCACAATAAGTGCAAATAAACATGAAAGTAAAGGTTTTCATTTTTCGTTTTCAAGTTGGAGTAAGTTAGGGTTTTCACGTTTTTCCGTAGGGTGATTCTTCGGTATGGAGTAAGGATCAAATTTGGTACTTAAGAGTGACTTTTAAGTGAGAAATAATATGTGATTAGAAGCAATGATAAAAAGTTAGTGAATAGGAAGTAAAAACCCTAGTACGTGTGATTTAAGGAAAAACGTTGCGAACCGACGGGTACCATGCACTACCGATTGAACACACTACTTGATCACCACTTTCTTACCATACAATCTCATTAATATTTGAGAAAAATATCTCCTTATTTCCAGCTGGCTTTGACCCAAATTTAGGGCTAAAAATTGCAAGGAAAAGAAAAAAAATGAGTGGAATTTGTGAGAACCCGTAAATTTTCTTATTTCTAGGCTTTATTTTAATTATTTGCACGCCTTTTATGCATTTTCTTTATTAGAAAATTTTCTAAATAATTTTTATGAGTAAATATAGTTTTTAGAAGATTTTTCTAGTATCGGTTAGATTTTGAGAAATTAAGAACGTATATCGGACGTGGGACCCGCTAGTGCGGAAAGTTCGATCAAATTCGGCCAATTAAGTTAAGTTTGGGATACTGGGTTTAATTTACCGGGTGTTATGAGATAATTAGAGGTTACCAAGTGGATTGGTGTGAGAGGAAACAAAGTGATATGCATGCATTAAATAGGGTGACAAGTGTCACCATATGATTAAATCTTGCATTTTGACTACTATTCACCTTTTTACCATTTTACTAAATAAACCCAAAAATTGATCAAAATCACTTCATTTCCAAGCTTATTGTGGCCGGCTCTCTCCAAGTAAAAGAAAGGAAAAGCTCTCCAAGTTCTTGCTTCAATCTTGCTCAAATCCAACAACTCAACCATTTAATCTTGCTTTTGTTCCATAAAAACCCTTAAGTGAGTGATTGTGAGGTGATTAGTGGAGTTGTTTGGAGGATTAAGGTGCCAAGTTGCTCTTTTCCTTTGGTTACTAAGGTGAGTAGTGAAGGAACCCCTCTCCTCTATCTAATGATGTCTAATTAATGACTTGTGGTAGCCTAAGGGGTGATTTGGTGGATTATATCATGATTTTGGTTGAATTTGGTGAAGTTTTATAATTATTCATGATTTTTATGTTTTCATATGATTAATGTTGTGTGGTTATGTATGATGGTTGGAAATGATATGGAATGAAACCTTAGTGTGTCAATTGTAGTTATTTGCGGAAAATTTCCGCATTGAACGGAAATTTCGGAAGTTAGGGTTTCGATTACCCCCTTTCTGTCCGATACTATTCATCATAGTTAGAGACCGAATTAGCCTTGGGTTAAAACATGAAAGTTGTAGGGAATGATATTTTAGAGATTCCTACAAAATTTCAGGCCAATCGGAGTAGCGTAGATTATGAAAAGACTGAAATACCCCTGCTGCCCTGTTTCTACCCGAACTTGATAATTGCTTCTGTAATTGGTTAATTTGGTTGGGAATACTTCTGATTTGGTTATTGACGCCTTCTTAAGAAATGTATCCTGGTGTATTAGCTTTCGGATGGCTTTGGAATCACTTGATTTGGACTTAGGTAGCCTGAATTACGGTTCGTTAACCAGAATGCAGTTTGTTAACCTGTTTTTGCGGTTTTGGTTTAGTATATTGAATTTTTGACCTAGTTGCACTATGAACTGGACTGAGTAGCCTTCTTCAACATTGTAGCCCAACCTCTTAGCTTCGAAACAGTGTGTATTTCACCTCCATCCGATAATCGTAGTGCCAATGGTGCCAAAACCGCAAAATAATGTCAAAAACTGTTTTTATGGTTTAGAGCTTAATTCCATTTCCGGATTTCCCTGGTTTACTCTAGTGCTTATACATTCTTATGGAGCCCTATTTTGGTAGTATGTGGAATTGGTTTATGACTTGTAATCGAGTCTTATTGTGTTTATTTGAATATTTTAGGGCGTGACGGTGAGTAAAGACGCTCTTTGGGCGGAAGTTTACGAAATTCCACTTGCTTGCTTGGTGAGTGTACTACTCACTTGCTTGTTACTGTGTGGCTTTGTCTATTTGAACTGGATGCCTTGAATGCTTATTTGCACTGTTGAAACTGATTAAAGTGAGGGTGTACTTGACCGCTCTCACCCCTTTTGTATTATATATGACTGTTTACCGTGAAATTGAATGATACATGCAAATACTTGAATTAGTGTCGTATGGACGAGTATCCAACGGCCTTACTGTTATCACTGAGCTCAATCCTATTGGTGGTCAATTGAATCGAGCCGGCAAGGGTTTGGTCTTGAAAATTGACGAGCCATGGGGACTGTTATATGGAATCTTGTAGTATGAGACTCTCGATTCCGGTATACTCGAGTATTACCAAATTTGTACTGTATGGAGTTCGGGCCCGGTAGGGGTATGTTGGCTGGAAGGAATGGAAGTAAGGTGGAGCCTATGGTTGGTTACTCGTAAACATTGACGGAGGGTCAATGAAGTCCGATCAAGTATACAAGCAAGGAAAGGGGCTCTTGAGAGCCGTCTGTATCCTTTTACCAACTTTATTGATGTGTACTCTTGGCTTACTTTTATTAGATGAATTGGAATGAAATGCTATCTGCTTATATGATCTTCGTTGCTTGAGTGGTAGTGTCACACTGGGTGTAAGCTCACTCTATTCCTTTTGTTTTCCTTACAGGAATATGAATGCTTTTGGAAAGGCTATGCATGTTGGTTGCCGAGTTGAGCTTATGTGAATGTAATTTGAATAGCTCCTTTTGGGCAAAACCCTAAATGTATTTTGATCCAATTATCTCCCTTTTGTTTTGTAAATTTACAAACGTATGTGTATAACACTGTTTTAACCCCGTTTATGTGTCCTATTTAGTTGGGAATGTTTTTCCGAGTTATATGACATGGCACCCACTATTCACCGACGGTTTAGTTTGCGTTTGACTATTTTGCGACTTCGGCTTGTGTGAGCGCGTATTATTTTCCCGAAACGTCTTAGATCGTGTTTGCTTGCACCGTTAGTCCTGGCGAGAGCTGGGCAGGCAGTCCGCTAACCTCTTTGGTTCACCTTAGGGGAAAGTGGGGCTGTCACAGGTGGTATCAGAGCCACTTTGCGTGGTCTCTGCGCGGAGAGGGCTTGGGCCAAGTGGTGTTATGGTCCTGCTTTCATGAATGCGTCAAAAGGTATAAGTGCTTTTTGAGCGTAAGCTATGAACTGTGCATGTCATAAGTGTAAGGATCATTATCATGGGACTTGAGGAAGCTAGGTATGTATGTCGGGTAGGAATCTTTAATATGGATGATTTACACTTGGGACCGGCCGGCTCGAGTTGTGAATCATCTTAGATGGGATTCTTGCACCCGGATACGAAAGAGATGGGAGCCTAGGTTAGAAAGGATTGGGCGAACTAGAAATGCGATTCTATGGAACTTCGTTTGGTTTGTTCGGGTATGGTTCAGCGTGATCAATCTTGATGAAGATATAAATGGTGTTGTTCTCGTAGATTATGGACGGAGCCCTAGGGGGGGAAAGCTTTTCGTGAATTCTTTTGTACTCGTGACCTAGTCTGTCTATAGTACTTTTGGAGGACCCCTTTTGTTTCATGGGATGACTTTGTATGTACTTGACTGACTGTTCTGTATAATTTCTTGATCCGGTTATGTGTTCTATGTATATGTGTTATGTGTTTAAATGCTCTACGAGGTAGTTGTTTTAGTTAATTGTCCTTGTTTAATTGTTCCTGTTTAGTGCTACGAAAAAGAGGGTTAGGTGCCCTTTAACAGTATATTTATTTTGTGACCTAGATCGACTTAGATTGATGGAAGGCACTCGTAGTGGTCGAGGCCGTGGACGCGGGGGTAGGCAACCCACGGCTGAAAGGGGCACTGGAAAAACCTCATCTGGACCTAACCCTGAACCTAGGGTTGATCCTAACATCCAAATAGCGGCTGCTATGCAGCAAATGACTAATTTACTAGCCCAAGTGGTGCACCAACAGGGTCAAAACCCTAACCCCAACCCTGGGAACCCCGGTAATCACGTGGAGAGCGAGGATAGGGCTCTCGAGAGGTTCCAGAAGTTTGCCCCACCAAAGTTTATCGGGGGGCCCGATCGGGACGTGGCCGAAAGGTGGCTAGAGAAGATGGTGGATATCTTTGCTGCCCTACATTATACGGAGGAGAGGCAGGTGACCTTCGCCGTCTTTCAACTGGAAGGGGCGGCCCGTTCCTGGTGGAACGTTATTCGGCAAAAATGGGAACGGGAACAAACGCCCAGGACCTGGGTGAATTTTATGCGGGAATTCAATGCCAAATCCTTCCCTCCTCTAGTTCAGGAGCGGAAGGAAGATGAATTTATTCGGCTTCGTCAGGGGGCCCAATCTGTAGCGGAGTACGAGAGCCAATTCACCCGCCTATCCAAATTTGCGCCCGAACTCATCATGACCGAGCAACGAAGAATACGGCGATTTGTCCAGGGCCTGAACGTAGAAATCCAGAAGGATCTCGCGGTAGCCCAAATTAACGCCTTCAGCGATGCAGTGGAGAAGGCGCAACGAGTAGAGAATGCTAGGCTACAAGTGAGAAACTTCCAGGCGAAAAAATGAGGATTTCCTGGAAGTAGTTCGGGGCAGGGGGATGAGAGTACCCCTTCCAAGTTTGGACGGGAAACGGGAGGAGAAAGGATGCCGGGAGTGTCACGAGAGGGCCTGTCACGAGGCGGCCAAGTGGGGAGAGTCCAGAGAGGAGGCTCGGCTTCTGCAGCACGCGGACCTTGCGGGTATTACGGAAAGTCAAACCACTCGGAGGACAATTGCTGGAAGAAGGAGGGAAAATGTTTGCGCTGTGGAAGCGCAAACTGTGACACCCCAACTTTTAAGATGCTATTGTTTTACGGTTTCTTTAGTTCATTTTATTTTAAAACATTATTTTGTTTCAGGGAAGATACTAAAGTTATTTCTTTGGGTTTGATTTAAAATCTTATTTTGTTTTAAAAGACTAGAAACCCTAAAATTTTATTCAAAAAAACCCTAGTTTACTTGTGACTATGTTTAAATCCCTCATATTTGACTCAAAACCCTAATTTTATTTTATGGAATTGTAAAATTCATCACACTTTTCTTAAAATTCCTTTTATTTGGAAATTATTTATTTAATATGATCCTCCTACTCAAGTACTCCACAATAAGTGTAAATAAACCTAGAAAGTAGGGTTTCACTCTTCGTTTTCAAGATTGGAGCAAATTAGGGTTTTCGCGATTTTTTCGCCGGATGAAATTTCAGTATGGAGCAAGGATCAAATTTGGTGATTAAAAATGACTTTTAAGTAAGAAATAATATGTGATTAGAAGCAATGATACAAGGTTAGTGAATAGGAAGTAAAAAACCCTAGTACGTGTGTTTTTAAGAAAAACGGCGCGAACCGGAATGTCCCGCGCACTACCGATTGAACGCACCACCTGACCACCACTTTCTTCCCATACAAGTCTACTGATATTTGAGTAAAATATCTCCTAATTTACAGCTAAGCTTGACCGAAATTTGTGGCTCAAATGCAATGAAGGAAAGAGAAAATTTTTGTGGTTGAGGTTAAGCCAAGTGTTGGCCAAACTTGTGGTTAGAATTAATTCTTATCTTTCTACCTTCTTATAAGACAAACTTAGCTTAATCTCCTTCATTATTTTCTGCATCTTGGCCGAGTAAGGAGAGAGAGAAAGGGAGAGCAAGAGTTGCACCATTTTCTTCTTGATTTACACCAACCAAGTGCTAAAATCGAATTCTAAACCGTTTGATCGTAAGTTTGGAAGCTTGGGAAGCTAAGGGAACCAAAAATTTCAAGAAATAGTGGAGGATCACTCTTGCAAGCCTTCTTTTTGAGGTATAAAATCTGATCTATGGCTTTGATCCTTTTATTCTTGTTTAAGATGTTAAATAGTTCATGTTTTGGGTTTGATTACAAGTTATGCAAGTTGATGTGATGATTTTGGATGAGATAGGTAAGTTAGGGTTTGATTAATTTCTGCCTATACTTGATGTATGATTGATATATGTTGTATCCAAAGTTATATAGGGGGTTTTGGTAGCAAGTGTAGCAAGAAATTAAGAAAACTATCATTGAAACCAAAAGATTCCAGATTTCTGGAAAATTTTTCCCCTTTCTGTCCGTTTTTGTTGTACCATGTTAGAAGCCGAATTGGCCTTAGCTTAAAACATGAAAGTTGTAGGTAATGATATTTTAGAGGTTCCTACAAAATTTCAGGACAATCGGAGTAGCGTAGAATTAGAAAAGTCGAAATTACCCTTGCTGTCCTGTTTCTACCCGAACCGGAGAACTGCGATTGTAATTGGTTATTTTGGTTTGGACTGTTTCAGAATTGGTTGTTGAGGCCTTCTGATAGAATTTAGCCCTGTTTCTTAGCTTTCATCTGGTTTTGGAATTTCTGGATTTGGACTTATGTAGGCTGTTTTATGATGTTTGTACTAGATTACGGTTTGTGAATCTGTTTTGCGATTCTGGTGTAGTATGTTACATTTTTGACATAGTTACACTCGAAATTTGACTGAGTGGCCTTCTTCAACATTGTAGCCTCTTAAGTCCTGAATATTCCTGTAAAATTTCGGGTCAAACGGATTACTGTATCATGAGTTATAGATGAAATACTCAAGCCTGTTTTGAACATCAGGTTCTGTACGTTTTTAGTTTAGCTTCTGTCCGTGACTTTTTCGGTTTTGATCCCGTACGATCTGGGTTTTGACTCCTTCATAAGAAATGTAGATCTTAGTTTTGGCTTCGAAACGGTATAAAGTGAATCGAAATCCGAGTTCCGTAGCTCCTGTTATGACCAAAACAAAATCGATCGTCAGAACTGCCTTGAATCTGGACAGTTCTGACGAGTACTTTGACACTCAAATTGCGTTCTGTTCTGAGTGGATTCAGGTCTTGGCCAAAACATCAAAGTTTTAGCATTATGTCTCAGCTTTCTAATTCCTTTGGAATTTCCTGATTTGGATCTGTGATCTGGGAGTTATAGTCCAGCAAACATACCCTGTCCGTTACTCTGGAGTGCAAATTCCTGGAACGGTTTTCTGCACTTTCGACCTATTTCTGTTCAGATCCGGATTTAGGTGTCTTCATGAAAATTGTAGCCCTTCCTCTTAGCTTCGCAACGGTACCTCATGTACCTTGATCCGACACTCATAGCTTCGATTAGGTTCAAAACAGTTTTGACGGCAAAATGGCTAGGCCGCCATTCCCGTTTCCGTGTGTCGTTTCCGCACTCGTATGTGCCGATTTTGCCGTTTTGCTTGTTTTAGGCATATTAGTAGCCGTTTATGATATTTTGTGACGCAATCTTCTATTTCAGACGGTGGTGAGCTACGTGGAGCCGGTGGGGCCTACTAGCTACTCTTCGCGGCACAAATTTTGAATTTTGCTCTTTTGTTCGTTGTGTAAGTATTCAGGCCGCTCTTGTGTGTTAGTTGCTTATGTGTTTCGATATGTATGAAGAGGGTACCTAGGCGAGGGTGTACTTTATCGCACTCGACCTAAACCCTAACTTACGCACATATTTGTACATGGCTTGTGTATATGAGCAATTTTGAAACTAAAACCCTTGAGCTTGTGGCTCGGGGTGACTTTTGAATAATTTTGTGAAGTTTGTGAGTTTGGGGTTGATCTTCCGACCTAGATGGACTATTCGAGCCGGTCAGGGCTTAGTCGAAGCCAGTCCAACTTAGTCTGAGGTCACCAAGTTTGTGAATCCGATTCACCGAGAATGTGGACCAAGTTTGTGACCCGAGCTTGTGAACCAAGCTCAAGTTTGTGATTTCGTTCGCTCGAGCAAGTTTGTGAGGTGCCTGGCCAGAGAGGGTGATAAGGTGTACGGTGGGTGTACAAGTGAAGTTCTACGGACCATTATTTGAGGTCGACGGAGTGTCGGCAGGAGATCACACATGGCAAACGACTTGGCTTTGGAGCCAACCTGTATCCTTCCTTTGTATTGTTACTTTTGCACTTGATTTGACACTTTTGTGAAATAGTTGCTTATCTAAAGGTGAAATTTACGCTTTTTCCCCTGTTTACTTACTAAGCATATAGCTTACCCCGTTCCATTTGTTTTCCTTAGCAGGGGGACGGCACGGGGATCGCTCGGGAAAGTGGTTAGATTTTGAGCTATAGAATACTTGAATTTATATTTGTTAAAAGTTGACGAGTAAGATGTACATAGTTGGCGTGGTGATTGTAGTTATGAGTTTTTCTAGGTTTTACTTTCTGGTACTTGTGATATGTAATTCTTGGAGAATTGAATGTAATATTTGAGATTTATCTTATACTTCATTGGAGGACTGTAGTGAGTGAGTGAGTCTCGGCGAGAGCTGGGCAGGCGACCCGCCGAACCCTGGGGTACGCCCTAGGGGAAAATGGGGCCGTCACAGGTGGTATCAGCTCGCTACTTGTCCAATCCTATCACGAGATGGAAAGGGGAGTCAGCAATCGACGAGGACTAATTCCGAACCCGCCAAGGTGGAGGGGACCAAACCTAAGGTAGCGGCTCGAGTGTATTCACTGGAGCCACAACAGGTCCCCGATTTTTCTGAAATTGAGGAAGGTACGATTTCGGTATTTCACCAATTTGTGAAAATCTTAGTAGATCCCGGTGTTACTCATTCATTTGTCAACCCCAATTTTATGTACGGAATAGATACAAAACCTGCTCGTCTACCCTTCGACCTGAAAGTAGTATTCCTATGGGGAAACATCGTTTGAGCACTGGTATGGTTTGTAAGGATTGCCGCGTTTGGGTAGGAGAGAAGGTTTGGGGTGTGTGTTGACGCAAAACCAGAATGTGAAAGTTTTTGCCTCTAAGAAATTGAAACCCCACGAATAAAAACTATCCAACCCACGATCTGGAGTTAGTCGCAGTTGTTTTCGCTTGGGAAAAGTGGAGAAATCATGGGATAGAAGAGACTACCTGGGAGGTGGAAGAAGAGATGCGAAAGAAATATCCTGAACTGTTTGTGAATTAAGGTGATAAAATTTCGAGGGCGAAATTCTTTTAAGGGGGAGAGAGTGTGAGAACTCGTAAATTTTCTTATTTCTAGGCCTTATTTTAATTATTTGCACGCCTTTTATGCATTTTCTTTATTAGAAAATTTTCTAAATAATTTTTATGAGTATATATAGTTTTTAGAAGATTTTTCTAGTATCGGTTAGATTTTGAGAAATTAAGAACGTATATCGGACGTGGGACTCGCTTGTGCGGAAAGTTCGGTCAAATTCGGCCAATTAAGTTAAGTTTGGGATACTGGGTTTAATTTATCGGGTGTTATGAGATAATTAGAGGTTACCAAGTGGATTGGTGTGAGAGGAAACAAAGTGATATGCATGCATTAAATAGGGTGACAAGTGTCACCATATGATTAAATCTTGCATTTTGACTACGATTCACCTTTTTACCATTTTACTAAATAAACCCAAAAATTGATCAAAATCACTTCATTTCCAAGCTTATTGTGGCCGGCTCTCTCCAAGCAAAAGAAAGGAAAAACTCTCCAAGTTCTTGCTTCAATCTTGCTCAAATCCAACAACTCAACCATTTAATCTTGCTTTTGTTCCATAAAAACCCTTAAGTGAGTGTGTGAGAGCCCGTAATTTTTCCATTTTAGGGTTTTATTATATTCAATGGCTTGTTTTCTGCACTTTCTGTATCCGGAAAATTTTCTAGATAATTTTTATGAGTAAATATAGTTTTTAGATGATTTTTCTAGTATCGAATAGGTTTTGAGAAATTAAGAGCGTATACCGGACGTGGGACCCACTAG
>NW_020861836.1:0-21573 GCF_003713205.1 Coffea eugenioides
TTGAGGTCTTCTGATGAAATGTAGCTTGATGTCCTAGCTACAATATGCCTTTGGAATTTCTGCATTTGGACCTGTTTAGACTGAGTTGTACTGATTACAGCATAGCGTAATTTGTAAACCTGCAATTACGGTTCTGGTTTGTTATTTGGCATATTTGACTTAGTTGTGTTGGGATTTGGACAGAGTGACCTTCTACAATTTTGTAGCCCTGTCTTTTAGCTTCGAAACGGTGTATCTTGCACCTTCATCCGATACTCGATGTGCCTTTGGTACCATTACCGCAAAATGACGTCAAAACTGTTTTTCTGGTTTTGAGCTTAACTTTCATTTCCGGACTTTTCCCTAACTTGACTTGTACTAGTACTACTTGGAGCTTGCTGAATGGCTATTGGATGAACTTGTTGTTGTGTGTGTACCTTTGGGACTGGCTGAGGATATAATGAAGCCATGACGGCTGGAAAAGTAAGCAAATTCAGGGGAAGTGCTGTCCGAACTTTGAAAGGACTTGATTGCATTGAGTTTGTGATCTAAGACTTGGGTTTGAGCAAGGCAATGTTATATGATGGATGATTTCTGAGCCATTGAGGTGAGTAACTTCAAACTATTTCTAAAGTTACTTATGAATCGTTTCCTGCATTATTTACTTTTGAATTGTTTCCAAAGTTACTTTCGAACCGCTTTCCCGCATTATTTACCTTTAAACTGTTTTCAAAGTTACTTTTGAACTGTTTTCTTGCATATCATGCGTGCTTGCATATGAGTGTCTTGTTATTATTGATTTTGCTTTCAATGATTGTTAAAACGAGTTTTCTAGGCGAGTGTGTACTTTATCGTACTCGACCTAAATAAATAAGAAATTTTCAATGATTATGATTAAATGCTACTTGCGCATGAATGTAAGCCTTTTGGGCTGAACTGGCCATTGCCCCTTGTTACCGGTCGTCTCGAGCCAGAAACGGACTCGGTCGGGCGATTAGGGACTTGGGTGAACGTTTCGGTATACTCGAGTATTACCTTGTAGGTTGGTGCAGCCTGGCCAAAAGCCAGGGACGGGGTGAATGAATGCACGAATGAAACCAAATGCAATGAAATGACAGGAGAACGAACGTATCCTTTTCATGAATGTTACTATCGCTTTCCATTGTAAATGTTTCGTGAATTATTGATACTCCATATTGAAATGACATCATTGAAATGAACTATTGTTAAACAGATTTGATTACTAATTTTACTGGTTACTCGCTGAGCTTCTAGCTCACCCTAAAATGTTTTATTCCCCTCCACAGGGCTCATGACGAAGGAAGGCGCATATATCTTGTACCGTTTGGATTTGGAATCATTTTATGTATAGTTGGGAATTGTTTCCGCTTCGCTTTTGATATGTAATTATTTATTGGAGAATTTGATGTAATATTTGAGTTTTATCTTGTATTTGTTTGAGGGATGTAGTGAACGACTGAGTCCCGGCGAGAGTCGGGCAGGCGGCCCGCCGAACCCTCTGGTTCGCCTTAGGGGGAGGTGGGGCTGTCACAATTGGTATCAGAGCTTAGGCTTCAGATCTCTGTAGTGTATCCTAGGCTTCAAGTTTAGGATGCCGGACTGTGGGTTTGGTTATTAGTGATTCTTGCGGGATGTCTCGACTTGATTTGGTACAAGAGGGAATGTCGAGGACGACATTCTTTTGAGGAGGGGAGATTGTGACGCCCCGAAAAGTATAAGTGTGTGAAACCAGAAATTTTCTAATTTTCTAGGGTTTATTTTATTAAATCGCCCGCCTTTTCTACATTTTTCTTTACTAGAACTTTTCCCAGATAATTCTTACGAGTAAATATAGGTTTTAGATGATTTTTCTAGTATCGGTTAGTTTTTGAGAAATTAAGGATATATAACGGACGTGGGACCCGCTAGTGCGAAATGTTCGGAAAAATTCGGCCAATTAGGTTAAGTTCCGGACACTGGGTGAAATTTATCGGGTGTTAAGAGATAAGTAGAGGTTGTGAGAGAGAAAAAGGATAGAGATGCTTTAAATGGAGTGACATGTGTCACTTTAAGAGAGGTTGCCACTTATTTGACTTTTGACCTTTCTTACCAATTGTTGATTAAATGTCTCAAATTTACCACAAAAATCACCATTTCTTTCTCTTCTTTGGCCGACCAACCTTAAGGAAGAAAGGAAGAGAGCTCTTCACCATTTTAGCTAACATCTAGCTCAAATCATCCAACCCAAGTGCTGAAATTTGTTTCTACTCCATACAATCCTTCCATTTGGTGCTAGTAAGTGATTTTGTGGAAGTGTTCAAGGAAGCTAAGGTGTCCATTAACTCCTCTTCTCTTGTTTACTAGTTGAGTGGTGATTGAACTTCCTCCTACACTTAATGAAGATTAAGTTGTGCTTAGTGGTAGCTAAAGTGCTGAAATTTGTGGTTTATTTCTTGGTTTGAGATGAATTGGTGAAGTTTTCAATTTATTGATGAATTTTCTGGTTTAATATGAATGTGATGTTGTGGCTATCCTTGATGATGGGAATTGATGTTTAATGATTTTAGAAGGTGGAAAAAGTGGAAGATTGCAAGTAAATTCTGTTTTGGAAGAAATCTGGAAAATTAGGGTTCTTGGTTCTTCATTCTGTCCGAAATTTTAGGTCCTAGATAGAGGCCGAATTGGCCTTGGCTCAAAACATGAAAGTTGTAGGTATTGATGTTTTAAGGGTGCCTGTAAAATGTCAGGGCAATTGGAGTAGTGTAGAATGAGATAAGCCGAATTTACTGTTGCTGTTCTGGGTTCATCAGGATGTAAGAACTACGCCTGTAATGGGTTGTTTTGACTGGAATTGCTTTGTATTTGGTTCTTGAGGTCTTCTGATGAAATGTAGCTTGATGTCCTAGCTACCATATGCCTTTGGAATTTCTGCATTTGGACCTGTTTAGACTGAGTTGTACTGATTACAGCATAGCGTAATTTGTAAACCTGCAATTACGGGGTTCTGGGTTTGTTAATTTGGCAATATTTGAACTTAGTTGTGTTGGGATTTGACTGAGTGGACCTTCTACAATTTTGTTAGCCCTGTCTTTTATTTCGAAACGGTGTATCTTGCCACCTTCATGGACCGATACTCGATGTGGCTTTGGTAAACCATTACGGCAAAAATGACGTCAAAAAACTAGTTTTTCTGGTTTTGAGCTTAACTTTCATTTCCGGACTTTTCCCTAACTTGACTTGTAACTAGTACTACTATGGGCTTTGCTGAATGGCTATTGGATGAACTTGTTGTTGTGTGTGTACCTTTGGGACTGGCTGGAGGATATAAATGAAGCCATGACGGCTGGAAAAGTAGCAAATTCAGGGGAGTGCGTCCGAGACTTTGAAAGGACTTGATTGCATTGAGTTTTGGTGATCTGTAAGAACTTGGTTTTTGAGCAAGGCAAATGTTATATGTATGGAATTGATTTCTTCTCGCAGCCCCATTGAGGTTTGAGTAAATCCTCAACTATTTCTAAAGTTACTTTATATGCGTTTCCCTTGCATTATTTTACTTTTTAATTGGTTTCCAAAGTTACTTTCGAACGCGCTTTTCCCGCATTATTTACCTTAAACGTGTTGTTCCAAAGTTACTTTGACTTTTTCTTGGCATATTGCATGCGTGCTTGCATATGAGTTGTCTTGTTATTATGTGATTTTGCTTTCAATGATTGTTAAACGAGTTTCTAGGGCGAGTGCTGTACTTTATCGTACTTCGACTAAATAAATATGAAATTTTTCAAATTGATTATAGATTAAAAATGCTACTTGCGCATTGAATGTAAGCTTTTGGGTGAAAACTGGCCAATTGCCCTTTGTTACGCGGTCGTCTCGAGCCAGAACGGACTCGGTCGGTCATTAGGGACTTGGGTGAACGTTTCGGTAATACTCGAGTATTACCTTAGTACAGTTGGTGGACGCCTGCCAAAAGCCAGGGGACGGGGTGAATGAATGCACGAATGAAACCAAATGCAATGAAATGACAGGAGAAGCGAATCGTATCCTTTTCGATGAATGTACTATTGCTTTCCATTGTAAATGTTTCGTTAATTATTGATACTCCATATTGAAATGACATCATTGAAATGAACTATTGTTAAACAGATTTGATTACTGATTTTACTGGTTACTCGCTGAGCTTCTAGCTCACCCCAAAATGTTTTATTCCCCTCCACAGGGCTCATGACGAAGGAAGGCGCATATATCTTGTACCGTTTGGATTTGGAATCATTTTATGTAAAGTTGGGAATTGTTTCCGCTTCGCTTTTGATATGTAATTATTTATTGGAGAATTTGATGTAATATTTGAGTTTTATCTTGTATTTGTTTGAGGGATGTAGTGAACGACTGAGTCCCGGCGAGAGCCGGGCAGGCGGCCCGCCGAACCCTCTGGTTCGCCTTAGGGGGAGGTGGGGCTGTCACAATTGGTATCAGAGCTTAGGCTTCAGATCTCTGTAGTGTATCCTAGGCTTCAAGTTTAGGATGCCGGACTGTGGGTTTGGTTATTAGTGATTCTTGCGGGATGTCTCGACTTGATTTGGTACAAGAGGGAATGTCGAGGACGACATTCTTTTGAGGAGGGGAGATTGTGACGCCCCGAAAAGTATAAGTGTGTGAACCCAGAAATTTTCTAATTTTCTAGGGTTTATTTTATTAAATCGCCCGCCTTTTCTACATTTTTCTTTACTAGAACTTTTCCCAGATAATTCTTACGAGTAAATATAGGTTTTAGATGATTTTTCTAGTATCGGTTAGTTTTTGAGAAATTAAGGATATATAACGGACGTGGGACCCGGTAGTGCGAAATGTTCGGAAAAATTCGGCCAATTAGGTTAAGTTCCGGACACTGGGTGAAATTTATCGGGTGTTAAGAGATAAGTAGAGGTTGTGATGTGATTGATGTGAGAGAGAAAAAGGATAGAGATGCTTTAAATGGAGTGACATGTGTCACTTTAAGAGAGGTTGCCACTTATTTGACTTATTTGACTTTTGACCTTTCTTACCAATTGTTGATTAAATGTCTCAAATTTACCACAAAAATCACCATTTCTTTCTCTTCTTTGGCCGACCAACCTTAAGGAAGAAAGGAAGAGAGCTCTTCACCATTTTAGCTAACATCTAGCTCAAATCATCCAACCCAAGTGCTGAAATTTGTTTCTACTCCATACAATCCTTCCATTTGGTGCTAGTAAGTGATTTTGTGGAAGTGTTCAAGGAAGCTAAGGTGTCCATTAACTCCTCTTCTCTTGTTTACTAGTTGAGTGGTGATTGAACTTCCTCCTACACTTAATGAAGATTAAGTTGTGCTTAGTGGTAGCTAAAGTGCTGAAATTTGTGGTTTATTTCTTGGTTTGAGATGAATTGGTGAAGTTTTCAATTTATTGATGAATTTTCTGGTTTAATATGAATGTGATGTTGTGGCTATCCTTGATGATGGGAATTGATGTTTAATGATTCTAGAAGGTGGAAAAAGTGGAAGATTGCAAGTAAATTCTGTTTTGGAAGAAATCTGGAAAATTAGGGTTCTTGGTTCTTCATTCTGTCCGAAATTTTAGGTCCTAGATAGAGGCCGAATTGGCCTTGGCTCAAAACATGAAAGTTGTAGGTATTGATGTTTTAAGGGTGCCTGTAAAATGTCAGGGCAATTGGAGTAGTGTAGAATGAGATAAGCCGAATTTACTGTTGCTGTTCTGGGTTCATCAGGATGTAAGAACTGCGCCTGTAATGGGTTGTTTGACTGGAATTGCTTTGGATTTGGTTCTTGAGGTCTTCTGATGAAATGTAGCTTGATGTCCTAGCTACCATATGCCTTTGGAATTTCTGCATTTGGACCTGTTTAGACTGAGTTGTACTGATTACAGCATAGCGTAATTTGTAAACCTGCAATTACGGTTCTGGTTTGTTATTTGGCATATTTGACTTAGTTGTGTTGGGATTTGGACTGAGTGACCTTCTACAATTTTGTAGCCCTGTCTTTTAGCTTCGAAACGGTGTATCTTGCACCTTCATCCGATACTCGATGTGCCTTTGGTACCATTACCGCAAAATGACGTCAAAACTGTTTTTCTGGTTTTGAGCTTAACTTTCATTTCCGGACTTTTCCCTAACTTGACTTATACTAGTACTACTTGGAGCTTGCTGAATGGCTATTGGATGAACTTGTTGTTGTGTGTGTACCTTTGGGACTGGCTGAGGATATAATGAAGCCATGACGGCTGGAAAAGTAAGCAAATTCAGGGGAAGTGCTGTCCGAACTTTGAAAGGACTTGATTGCATTGCGTTTGTGATCTAAGACTTGGGTTTGAGCAAGGCAATGTTATATGATGGATGATTTCTGAGCCATTGAGGTGAGTAACCTCAAACTATTTCTAAAGTTACTTATGAATCGTTTCCTGCATTATTTACTTTTGAATTGTTTCCAAAGTTACTTTCGAACCGCTTTCCCGCATTATTTACCTTTAAACTGTTTTCAAAGTTACTTTTGAACTGTTTTCTTGCATATCATGCGTGCTTGCATATGAGTGTCTTGTTATTATTGATTTTGCTTTCAATGATTGTTAAAACGAGTTTTCTAGGCGAGTGTGTACTTTATCGTACTCGACCTAAATAAATAAGAAATTTTCAATGATTATGATTAAATGCGAACTTGCGCATGAATGTAAGCTTTTGGGCTGAACTGGCATTGCCCCTTGTTAACCGGTCGTCTCGAAGCCAGAAACGGGACTCGGTCGGCGAATTAGGGACTTGGGTGAACGTTTCGGTATACTCGAGTTATTAACGCTTGTAGTTGGTGGAGCCTGGCCCAAAAGCCAGGGACGGGGTGAATGAATGCACGAATGAAAACAAATGCAATGAATGACAGGAAAGAACGAAACGTATCCTTTTCATGAATGTTACTATCGCTTTCCATTGTAAATGTTTCGTGAATTATTTGATATTACCATATTGAAAATGACATCATTGAAATGAAACTATTGTAAACAGAATTTGATTACTGATTTTTACTGGTTACTCGCTGAGCTTCTAGCTCACAGCCCCAAATGTTTTTTCCCTCGCACAGCTTCGCTTTTGATATGTAATTTTTATTGGAGAATTTGAATGTAATATTTGAGTTTTATCTTGTATTTGTTTGAGGGATGTAGTGAACGACTGAGTCCCGGCGAGAGCCGGGCAGGCGGCCCGCCGAACCCTCTGGTTCGCCTTAGGGGGAGGTGGGGCTGTCACAATTGGTATCAGAGCTTAGGCTTCAGATCTCTGTAGTGTATCCTAGGCTTCAAGTTTAGGATGCCGGACTGTGGGTTTGGTTATTAGTGATTCTTGCGGGATGTCTCGACTTGATTTGGTACAAGAGGGAATGTCGAGGACGACATTCTTTTGAGGAGGGGAGATTGTGACGCCCCGAAAAGTATAAGTGTGTGAACCCAGAAATTTTCTAATTTTCTAGGGTTTATTTTATTAAATCGCCCGCCTTTTCTACAGTTTTCTTTACTAGAACTTTTCCCAGATAATTCTTACGAGTAAATATAGGTTTTAGATGATTTTTCTAGTATCGGTTAGTTTTCGAGAAATTAAGGATATATAACGGACGTGGGACCCGCTAGTGCGAAATGTTCGGAAAAATTCGGCCAATTAGGTTAAGTTCCGGACACTGGGTGAAATTTGTCGGGTGTTAAGAGATAAGTAGAGGTTGTGATGTGATTGATGTGAGAGAGAAAAAGGATAGAGATGCTTTAAATGGAGTGACATGTGTCACTTTAAGAGAGGTTGCCACTTATTTGACTTATTTGACTTTTGACCTTTCTTACCAATTGTTGATTAAATGTCTCACATTTACCACAAAAATCACCATTTCTTTCTCTTCTTTGGCCGACCAACCTTAAGGAAGAAAGGAAGAGAGCTCTTCACCATTTTAGCTAACATCTAGCTCAAATCATCCAACCCAAGTGCTGAAATTTGTTTCTACTCCATACAATCCTTCCATTTGGTGCTAGTAAGTGATTTTGTGGAAGTGTTCAAGGAAGCTAAGGTGTCCATTAACTCCACTTCTCTTGTTTACTAGGTGAGTGGTGATTGAACTTCCTCCTACACTTAATGAAGCTTAAGTTGTGCTTAGTGGTAGCTAAAGTGCTGAAATTTGTGGTTTATTTCTTGGTTTGAGATGAATTGGTGAAGTTTTCAATTTATTGATGAATTTTCTGGTTTAATATGAATGTGATGTTGTGGCTATCCTTGATGATGGGAATTGATGTTTAATGATTCTAGAAGGTGGAAAAAGTGGAAGATTGCAAGTAAATTCTGTTTTGGAAGAAATCTAGAAAATTAGGGTTCTTGGTTCTTCATTCTGTCCGAAATTTTAGGTCCTAGATAGAGGCCGAATTGGCCTTGGCTCAAAACATGAAAGTTGTAGGTATTGATGTATTAAGGGTGCCTGTAAAATGTCAGGACAATTGGAGTAGTGTAGAATGAGATAAGCCGAATTTACTGTTGCTGTTCTGGGTTCATCAGGATGTAAGAACTACGCCTGTAATGGGTTGTTTTGACTGGAATTGCTTTGGATTTGGTTCTTGAGGTCTTCTGATGAAATGTAGCTTGATGTCCTAGCTACCATATGCCTTTGGAATTTCTGCATTTGGACCCGTTTAGACTGAGTTGTACTGATTACAGCATAGCGTAATTTGTAAACCTGCAATTACGGTTCTGGTTTGTTATTTGGCATATTTGACTTAGTTGTGTTGGGATTTGGACTGAGTGACCTTGTACAATTTTGTAGCCCTGTCTTTTAGCTTCGAAACGGTGTATCTTGCACCTTCATCCGATACTCGATGTGCCTTTGGTACCATTACCGCAACATGACGTCAAAACTAATGGGGTTTTCTTTCCGTGGTTTTTTGAGCTTAACTTTCATTTCCGGACTTTTCCCTAGCTTGACTTGTACTAGTACTACTTGGAGCTTGCTGAATGGCTATTGGATGAACTTGTTGTTGTGTGTGTACCCTTGGGACTGGCTGAGGATATAATGAAGCCATGATGGCTGGAAAAGTAAGCAAATTCAGGGGAAGTGCTGTCCGAACTTTGAAAGGACTTGATTGCATTGAGTTTGTGATCTAAGACTTGGGTTTGAGCAAGGCAATGTTATATGATGGATGATTTCTGAGCCATTGAGGTGAGTAACCTCAAACTATTTCTAAACTTACTTATGAAACGTTTCCTGGATTATTTACTTTTGAATTGTTTCCAAAGTTACTATTCGAAGGCGCTTTCCGCGCATTATTTACTTTAAACTGTTTTTCACAAGTTACTTTTGAACTGTTTTTTTCTTGTGGTCATATATGAGCGTGCTTTGCATATGAGTTGGTCTTGTTATTATTGAAATTTTGCTTTCAATGATTTGTTACTAACGAGTTTTCCTAGTGTTCGAGTGTGTACTTTATCGTACATCGACGCTAAATAAATATGAAATTTTCATGATTATGATTAAATGCTACTTTGGCGCATGAATGTAAGCCTTTTTGGGCTGAACTGGCATTGCCCCTTGTTTTACCCGGGTCGTCCTCGAAGCGCAGAAACGGACTTGCGGTGGGGCGATTTGCACGGGAGGTACAGTACGAGTAGGGGTGAAGCGAGTGTTCGGTTATAGCTACTCGATGTATATACGTTGTTAAAGGTTGGTGGAGCCTGGCAAAAAAAGCCAGGGAGGGGTGAAATGAATGCAGCGAATGAAAACCAAATGGCAATGAAATGAACAGGAGAACGAAGTAATCCTTTTCATGAATGTTACTATGCGCTTTCCATTGTAAATGTTTTCGTGAATTATTGATAGCTCCATATTGAAATGACATCCATTGAAATGAACTATTGTTAAACCATTTATTTGATTAACTAATTTTTTTACTGGGTTACTCGGGCTGAAGCTTCTAGCTCACCCCAAAATGTTTTAGTCCCCTCCACAGGGCTCATGACGAAGGAAGGCGCATATATCTTGTACCGTTTGGATTTGGAATCATTTTATGTATAGTTGGGAATTGTTTCCGCTTCGCTTTTGATATGTAATTATTTATTGGAGAATTTGATGTAATATTTGAGGTTTATCTTGTATTTGTTTGAGGGATGTAGTGAACGACTGAGTCCCGGCGAGAGCCGGGCAGGCGGCCCGCCGAACCCTCTGGTTCGCCTTAGGGGGAGGTGGGGCTGTCACAATTGGTATCAGAGCTTAGGCTTCAGATCTCTGTAGTGTATCCTAGGCTTCAAGTTTAGGATGCCGGACTGTGGGTTTGGTTATTAGTGATTCTTGCGGGATGTCTCGACTTGATTTGGTACAAGAGGGAATGTCGAGGACGACATTCTTTTGAGGAGGGGAGATTGTGACGCCCCGAAAAGTATAAGTGTGTGAAACCAGAAATTTTCTAATTTTCTAGGGTTTATTTTATTAAATCGCCCGCCTTTTCTACATTTTTCTTTACTAGAACTTTTCCCAGATAATTCTTACGAGTAAATATAGGTTTTAGATGATTTTTCTAGTATCGGTTAGTTTTTGAGAAATTAAGGATATATAACGGACGTGGGACCCGCTAGTACGAAATGTTCGGAAAAATTCGGCCAATTAGGTTAAGTTCCGGACACTGGGTGAAATTTATCGGGTGTTAAGAGATAAGTAGAGGGTGTGATGTGATTGATGTGAGAGAGAAAAAGGATAGAGATGCTTTAAATGGAGTGACATGTGTCACTTTAAGAGAGGTTGCCACTTATTTGACTTATTTGACTTTTGACCTTTCTTACCAATTGTTGATTAAATGTCTCAAATTTACCACAAAAATCACCATTTCTTTCTCTTCTTTGGCCGACCAACCTTAAGGAAGAAAGGAAGAGAGCTCTTCACCATTTTAGCTAACATCTAGCTCAAATCATCCAACCCAAGTGCTGAAATTTGTTTCTACTCCATACAATCCTTCCATTTGGTGCTAGTAAGTGATTTTGTGGAAGTGTTCAAGGAAGCTAAGGTGTCCATTAACTCCTCTTCTCTTGTTTACTAGGTGAGTGGTGATTGAACTTCCTCCTACACTTAATGAAGCTTAAGTTGTGCTTAGTGGTAGCTAAAGTGCTGAAATTTGTGGTTTATTTCTTGATTTGAGATGAATTGGTGAAATTTTCAATTTATTGATGAATTTTCTGGTTTAATATGAATGTGATGTTGTGGCTATCCTTGATGATGGGAATTGATGTTTAATGATTCTAGAAGGTGGAAAAAGTGGAAGATTGCAAGTAAATTCTGTTTTGGAAGAAATCTGGAAAATTATGGTTCTTGGTTCTTCATTCTGTCCGAAATTTTAGGTCCTAGATAGAGGCCGAATTGGCCTTGGCTCAAAACATGAAAGTTGTAGGTATTGATGTTTTAAGGGTGCCTGTAAAATGTCAGGGCAATTGGAGTAGTGTAGAATGAGATAAGCCGAATTTACTGTTGCTGTTCTGGGGTCATCCATGGGGGAGGGGATGTAAGAACTGCGCCTGTAATGGGTTGTTTTTGACTGTGAATTCCTTTGGATTTGTTCTTAGAGGTCCTTCTGATGAAAATGTAGCTTGATGTCCTAGCTTACCATATGCCTTTGGAATTTCTGCATTTGGACCTGTTAGACTGAGTTGTACTGATTACGCATAGCGTAATTGTAAACCTGCAATTACGGTTCTGGTTTGTTATTTGGCATTTGAAATTAGTTGTGTTGGATTTGGACTGAGTGACCTTGTTACAAATTTGTAGCCCTGTCTTTTAGCTTCGAAAACGGTGTATCTTGCAGCTTCATTCCGATACTCGATGTGCTGGTACCATTACCCAAAAATGACGTCAAAAACTGTTTTTCTGGTTTTTGAGCTTAACTTCATTTCCGGACTTTTCCTACTTGACTTGTACTAGTACTACTGGAGCTTGCCTGAATGGCTATTGATGAACTTGTTGTTGTGTGTGTACCTTGGACTGGCTGAGGATATAATGAAGGCATGACGGCTGGAAAAGTAAGCAAATTCAGGGGAAGTGCTGTCCGAACTTTGAAAGGACTTGATTGCATTGAGTTTGTGATCTAAGACTTGGGTTTGAGCAAGGCAATGTTATATGATGGATGATTTCTGAGCCATTGAGGTGAGTAACCTCAAACTATTTCTAAAGTTACTTATGAATCGTTTCCTGCATTATTTACTTTTGAATTGTTTCCAAAGTTACTTTCGAACCGCTTTCCCGCATTATTTACCTTTAAAATGTTTTGAAAGTTACTTTTGAACTGTTTTCTTGCATATCATGCGTGCTTGCATATGAGTGTCTTGTTATTATTGATTTTGCTTTCAATGATTGTTAAAACGAGTTTTCTAGGCGAGTGTGTACTTTATCGTACTCGACCTAAATAAATATGAAATTTTCAATGATTATGATTAAATGCTACTTGCGCATGAATGTAATCCTTTTGGGCTGAACTGGCCATTGCCCCTTGTTACCGGTCGTCTCGAGCCAGAAACGGACTCGGTCGGGCGATTAGGGACTTGGGTGAACGTTTCGGTATACTCGAGTATTACCTTGTAAGTTGGTGGAGCCTGGCCAAAAGCCAGGGACGGGGTGAATGAATGCACGAATGAAACCAAATGCAATGAAATGACAGGAGAACGAACGTATCCTTTTCATGAATGTTACTATCGCTTTCCATTGTAAATGTTTCGTGAATTATTGATACTCCATATTGAAATGACATCATTGAAATGAACTATTGTTAAACAGATTTGATTACTGATTTTACTGGTTACTCGCTGAGCTTCTAGCTCACCCCAAAATATTTTATTCCCCTCCACAGGGCTCATGACGAAGGAAGGCGCATATATCTTGTACCGTTTGGATTTGGAATCATTTTATGTATAGTTGGGAATTGTTTCCGCTTCGCTTTTGATATGTAATTATTTATTGGAGAATTTGATGTAATATTTGAGTTTTATCTTGTATTTGTTTGAGGGATGTAGTGAACGACTGAGTCCCGGCGAGAGTCGGGCAGGCGGCCCGCCGAACCCTCTGGTTCGCCTTAGGGGGAGGTGGGGCTGTCACAATTGGTATCAGAGCTTAGGCTTCAGATCTCTGTAGTGTATCCTAGGCTTCAAGTTTAGGATGCCGGACTGTGGGTTTGGTTATTAGTGATTCTTGCGGGATGTCTCGACTTGATTTGGTACAAGAGGGAATGTCGAGGACGACATTCTTTTGAGGAGGGGAGATTGTGACGCCCCGAAAAGTATAAGTGTGTGAACCCAGAAATTTTCTAATTTTCTAGGGATTATTTTATTAAATCGCCCGCCTTTTCTACATTTTTCTTTACTAGAACTTTTCCCAGATAATTCTTACGAGTAAATATAGGTTTTAGATGATTTTTCTAGTATCGGTTAGTTTTTGAGAAATTAAGGATATATAACGGACGTGGGACCCGCTAGTGCGAAATGTTCGGAAAAATTCGGCCAATTAGGTTAAGTTCCGGACACTGGGTGAAATTTATCGGGTGTTAAGAGATAAGTAGAGGTTGTGAGAGAGAAAAAGGATAGAGATGCTTTAAATGGAGTGACATGTGTCACTTTAAGAGAGGTTGCCACTTATTTGACTTATTTGACTTTTGACCTTTCTTACCAATTGTTGATTAAATGTCTCAAATTTACCACAAAAATCACCATTTCTTTCTCTTCTTTGGCCGACCAACCTTAAGGAAGAAAGGAAGAGAGCTCTTCACCATTTTAGCTAACATCTAGCTCAAATCATCCAACCCAAGTGCTGAAATTTGTTTCTACTCCATACAATCCTTCCATTTGGTGCTAGTAAGTGATTTTGTGGAAGTGTTCAAGGAAGCTAAGGTGTCCATTAACTCCTCTTCTCTTGTTTTACTAGGTGAGTGGTGATTGAAACTTCCTCCTACACTTAATGAAGCTTAAGTTGTGCTTAGTGGTAGCTAAAGTGCTGAAATTTGTGGTTTATTTCTTGGTTTGAGATGAATTGGTGAAGTTTTCAATTTATTGATGAATTTTCTGGTTTAATATGAATGTGATGTTGTGGCTATCCTTGATGATGGGAATTGATGTTTAATGATTCTAGAAGGTGGAAAAAGTGGAAGATTGCAAGTAAATTCTGTTTTGGAAGAAATCTGGAAAATTAGGGTTCTTGGTTCTTCATTCTGTCCGAAATTTTAGGTCCTAGATAGAGGCCGAATTGGCCTTGGCTCAAAACATGAAAGTTGTAGGTATCGATGTTTTAAGGGTGCCTGTAAAATGTCAGGGCAATTGGAGTAGTGTAGAATGAGATAAGCCGAATTTACTGTTGCTGTTCTGGGTTCATCAGGATGTAAGAACTGCGCCTGTAATGGGTTGTTTTGACTGGAATTGCTTTGGATTTGGTTCTTGAGGTCTTCTGATGAAATGTAGCTTGATGTCCTAGCTACCATATGCCTTTGGAATTTCTGCATTTGGACCTGTTTAGACTGAGTTGTACTGATTACAGCATAGCGTAATTTGTAAACCTGCAATTACGGTTCTGGTTTGTTATTTGGCATATTTGACTTAGTTGTGTTGGGATTTGGACTGAGTGACCTTGTACAATTTTGTAGCCCTGTCTTTTAGCTTCGAAACGGTGTATCTTGCACCTTCATCCGATACTCGATGTGCCTTTGGTACCATTACCGCAAAATGACGTCAAAACTGTTTTTCTGGTTTTGAGCTTAACTTTCATTTCCGGACTTTTCCCTAACTTGACTTGTACTAGTACTACTTGGAGCTTGCTGAATGGCTATTGGATGAACTTGTTGTTGTGTGTGTACCTTTGGGACTGGCTGAGGATATAATGAAGCCATGACGGCTGGAAAAGTAAGCAAATTCAGGGGAAGTGCTGTCCGAACTTTGAAAGGACTTGATTGCATTGAGTTTGTGATCTAAGACTTGGGTTTGAGCAAGGCAATGTTATATGATGGATGATTTCTGAGCCATTGAGGTGAGTAACCTCAAACTATTTCTAAAGTTACTTATGAATCGTTTCCTGCATTATTTACTTTTGAATTGTTTCCAAAGTTACTTTCGAACCGCTTTCCCGCATTATTTACCTTTAAACTGTTTTCAAAGTTACTTTTGAACTGTTTTCTTGCATATCATGCGTGCTTGCATATGAGTGTCTTGTTATTATTGATTTTGCTTTCAATGATTGTTAAAACGAGTTTTCTAGGCGAGTGTGTACTTTATCGTACTCGACCTAAATAAATATGAAATTTTCAATGATTATGATTAAATGCTACTTGCGCATGAATGTAAGCCTTTTGGGCTGAACTGGCCATTGCCCCTTGTTACCGGTCGTCTCGAGCCAGAAACGGACTCGGTCGGGCGATTAGGGACTTGGGTGAACGTTTCTGTATACTCGAGTATTACCTTGTAGGTTGGTGGAGCCTGGCCAAAAGCCAGGGACGGGGTGAATGAATGCACGAATGAAACCAAATGCAATGAAATGACAGGAGAACGAACGTATCCTTTTCATGAATGTTACTATCGCTTTCCATTGTAAATGTTTTCGTGAATTATTGATACTCCATATTGAAATGACATCATTGAAATGAACTATTGTTAAACAGATTTGATTAGCTGATTTACTGGTTTACTCTCGCTGACTTCTCTAGCTCACTTTGCAAATGTTTTATTCCCCTCCAAGGGCCTCATGACGAAGGAAGGCGCAATATATCTTGTACCGTTTGGATTTGAATCATTTTATTATCAGTTGGGAATTGTTTCCGCTTCGCTTTTGATATGTATATTTATTGGAGAATTTGATGTAATATTTGAGTTTTATCTTGTATTTGTTTCGAGGGATGTAAGTAACGACTGAGCGCCGGCGCAGAGCCGGCAGGCGGCCCGCCGAACCCTCTGGTTTCGCCTTAGGGAGGTGGGCCTGCACAATTGGTATCAGAGCTTAGGCTTCAGATCTCTGTATGTATCTACGGCTTCAAGTTTAGGATGCCGGACTGGGGTTTGGTATTAGTGATTCTGCGGGATTCTCGACTTGGGTGGATTTTTTGGGGGTTAACAAAAGGGAAAAAAAAGGGGGAAAAAAATGGGTTCGAGACGACATTTCTTTTGAGGAGGGGAGAATTAGTGACGCCCGAAAAGTATAAGTGTGTGAACCCACAGAAATTTTCTAATTTTCTAGTGTTTATTTTATTAAATCGCCCGCCTTTTCTACATTTTTCTTTACTAGAACTTTTCCCAGATAATTCTTACGAGTAAATATAGGTTTTAGATGATTTTTCTAGTATCGGTTAGTTTTTGAGAAATTAAGGATATATAACGGACGTGGGACCCGCTAGTGCGAAATGTTCGGAAAAATTCGGCCAATTAGGTTAAGTTCCGGACACTGGGTGAAATTTGTCGGGTGTTAAGAGATAAGTAGAGGTTGTGATGTGATTGATGTGAGAGAGAAAAAGGATAGAGATGCTTTAAATGGAGTGACATGTGTCACTTTAAGAGAGGTTGCCACTTATTTGACTTATTTGACTTTTGACCTTTCTTACCAATTGTTGATTAAATGTCTCAAATTTACCACAAAAATCACCATTTCTTTCTCTTCTTTGGCTGACCAACCTTAAGGAAGAAAGGAAGAGAGCTCTTCACCATTTTAGCTAACATCTAGCTCAAATCATCCAACCCAAGTGCTGAAATTTGTTTCTACTCCATACAATCCTTCCATTTGGTGCTAGTAAGTGATTTTGTGGAAGTGTTCAAGGAAGCTAAGGTGTCCATTAACTCCTCTTCTCTTGTTTACTAGTTGAGTGGTGATTGAACTTCCTCCTACACTTAATGAAGATTAAGTTGTGCTTAGTGGTAGCTAAAGTGCTGAAATTTGTGGTTTATTTCTTGGTTTGAGATGAATTGGTGAAGTTTTCAATTTATTGATGAATTTTCTGGTTTAATATGAAATGTGATGTTGCTGGCTATCCTTGATGATGGGAATTTGATGTTTAATGATCTCTAGAAGGTGGAAAAGTGGAAGATTGCAAGTAAATTCTGTTTTGGAAGAAATCTGGAAAATTAGGGTTCTTGGTTCTTCATTCTGTCCGAAATTTTAGGTCCTAGATAGAGGCCGAATTGGCCTTGGCTCAAAACATGAAAGTTGTAGGTATTGATGTTTTAAGGGTGCCTGTAAAATGTCAGGGCAATTGGAGTAGTGTAGAATGAGATAAGCCGAATTTACTGTTGCTGTTCTGGGTTCATCAGGATGTAAGAACTACGCCTGTAATGGGTTGTTTTGACTGGAATTGCTTTGGATTTGGTTCTTGAGGTCTTCTGATGAAATGTAGCTTGATGTCCTAGCTACCATATGCCTTTGGAATTTCTGCATTTGGACCTGTTTAGACTGAGTTGTACTGATTACAGCATAGTGTAATTTGTAAACCTGCATTACGGTTCTGGTTTGTTATTTGGCATATTTGACTTAGTTGTGTTGGGATTTGGACTGAGTGACCTTGTACAATTTTGTAGCCCTGTCTTTTAGCTTCGAAACGGTGTATCTTGCACCTTCATCCGATACTCGATGTGCCTTTGGTACCATTACCGCAAAATGAAGTCAAAATGTTTTTCTGGTTTTGAGCTTTAACTTTCATTTCCCGGACTTTTCCCTACTTGACTTGACTAGTAACTACTTGGAGCTTGCTGAATGGCTAATTGGATGAACTTGTTTGTTTGTGTGTGTACCTTTTGGGAGGCTGAGGATATAATGAAGCCTATGACGGCTGGAAAAGTAGAAATTCAGGGGAAGTGCTGTCGAACTTTGGAAAGGACTTGATTGCATTGAGTTTGTGATCTAAGACTTGGTTTTGAGCAAGGCAATGTTATATGTGGATGATTCTGAGCCATTGAGGTGGAGTAACCTCAAAACTATTTCTAAATTAACTTATGAATCGTTTCCTGCATTATTTACTTTTGAATTGTTTCCAAAGTTACTTTCGAACCGCTTTCCCGCATTATTTACCTTTAAACTATTTTCAAAGTTACTTTTGAACTGTTTTCTTGCATATCATGCGTGCTTGCATATGAGTGTCTTGTTATTATTGATTTTGCTTTCAATGATTGTTAAAACGAGTTTTCTAGGCGAGTGTGTACTTTATCGTACTCGACCTAAATAAATATGAAATTTTCAATGATTATGATTAAATGCTACTTGCGCATGAATGTAAGCCTTTTGGGCTGAACTGGCCATTGCCCCTTGTTACCGGTCGTCTCGAGCCAGAAACGGACTCGGTCGGGCGATTAGGGACTTGGGTGAACGTTTCTGTATACTCGAGTATTACCTTGTAGGTTGGTGGAGCCTGGCCAAAAGCCAGGGACGGGGTGAATGAATGCACGAATGAAACCAAATGCAATGAAATGACAGGAGAACGAACGTATCCTTTTCATGAATGTTACTATCGCTTTCCATTGTAAATGTTTCGTGAATTATTGATACTCCATATTGAAATGACATCATTGAAATGAACTATTGTTAAACAGATTTGATTACTAATTTTACTGGTTACTCGCTGAGCTTCTAGCTCACCCCAAAATGTTTTATTCCCCTCCACAGGGCTCATGACGAAGGAAGGCGCATATATCTTGTACCGTTTGGATTTGGAATCATTTTTATGTATAGTTGGGAATTGTTTCCGCTTCGCTTTTGATATGTAATTATTTATTGGAGAATTTGATGTAATATTTGAGTTTTATCTTGTATTTGTTTGAGGGATGTAGTGAACGACTGAGTCCCGGCGAGAGCCGGGCAGGCGGCCCGCCGAACCCTCTGGTTCGCCTTAGGGGGAGGTGGGGCTGTCACAATTGGTATCAGAGCTTAGGCTTCAGATCTCTGTAGTGTATCCTAGGCTTCAAGTTTAGGATGCCGGACTGTGGGTTTGGTTATTAGTGATTCTTGCGGGATGTCTCGACTTGATTTGGTACAAGAGGGAATGTCGAGGACGACATTCTTTTGAGGAGGGGAGATTGTGACGCCCCGAAAAGTATAAGTGTGTGAACCCAGAAATTTTCTAATTTTCTAGGGTTTATTTTATTAAATCGCCCGCCTTTTCTACAGTTTTCTTTACTAGAACTTTTCCCAGATAATTCTTACTAGTAAATATAGGTTTTAGATGATTTTTCTAGTATCGGTTAGTTTTCGAGAAATTAAGGATATATAATGGACGTGGGACCCGCTAGTGCGAAATGTTCGGAAAAATTCGGCCAATTAGGTTAAGTTCCGGACACTGGGTGAAATTTGTCGGGTGTTAAGAGATAAGTAGAGGTTGTGATGTGATTGATGTGAGAGAGAAAAAGGATAGAGATGCTTTAAATGGAGTGACATGTGTCACTTTAAGAGAGGTTGCCACTTATTTGACTTATTTGACTTTTGACCTTTCTTACCAATTGTTGATTAAATGTCTCAAATTTACCACAAAAATCACCATTTCTTTCTCTTCTTTGGCCGACCAACCTTAAGGAAGAAAGGAAGAGAGCTCTTCACCATTTTAGCTAACATCTAGCTCAAATCATCCAACCCAAGTGCTGAAATTTGTTTCTACTCCATACAATCCTTCCATTTGGTGCTAGTAAGTGATTTTGTGGAAGTGTTCAAGGAAGCTAAGGTGTCCATTAACTCCTCTTCTCTTGTTTACTAGGTGAGTGGTGATTGAACTTCCTCCTACACTTAATGAAGCTTAAGTTGTGCTTAGTGGTAGCTAAAGTGCTGAAATTTGTGGTTTATTTCTTGGTTTGAGATGAATTGGTGAAATTTTCAATTTATTGATGAATTTTCTGGTTTAATATGAATGTGATGTTGTGGCTATCCTTGATGATGGGAATTGATGTTTAATGATTCTAGAAGGTGGAAAAAGTGGAAGATTGCAAGTAAATTCTGTTTTGGAAGAAATCTGGAAAATTAGGGTTCTTGGTTCTTCATTCTGTCCGAAATTTTAGGTCCTAGATAGAGGCCGAATTGGCCTTGGCTCAAAACATGAAAGTTATAGGTATTGATGTTTTAAGGGTGCCTGTAAAATGTCAGGGCAATTGGAGTAGTGTAGAATGAGATAAGCCGAATTTACTGTTGCTGTTCTGGGTTCATCAGGATGTAAGAACTACGCCTGTAATGGGTTGTTTTGACTGGAATTGCTTTGGATTTGGTTCTTGAGATCTTCTGATGAAATGTAGCTTGATGTCCTAGCTACCATATGCCTTTGGAATTTCTGCATTTGGACCTGTTTAGACTGAGTTGTACTGATTACAGCATAGCGTAATTTGTAAACCTGCAATTACGGTTCTGGTTTGTTATTTGGCATATTTGACTTAGTTGTGTTGGGATTTGGACTGAGTGACCTTCTACAATTTTGTAGCCCTGTCTTTTAGCTTCGAAACGGTGTATCTTGCACCTTCATCCGATACTCGATGTGCCTTTGGTACCATTACCGCAAAATGACGTCAAAACTGTTTTTCTGGTTTTGAGCTTAACTTTCATTTCCGGACTTTTCCCTAACTTGACTTGTACTAGTACTACTTGGAGCTTGCTGAATGGCTATTGGATGAACTTGTTGTTGTGTGTGTACCTTTGGGACTGGCTGAGGATATAATGAAGCCATGACGGCTGGAAAAGTAAGCAAATTCAGGGGAAGTGCTGTCCGAACTTTGAAAGGACTTGATTGCATTGAGTTTGTGATCTAAGACTTGGGTTTGAGCAAGGCAATGTTATATGATGGATGATTTCTGAGCCATTGAGGTGAGTAACCTCAAACTATTTCTAAAGTTACTTATGAATCGTTTCCTGCATTATTTACTTTTGAATTGTTTCCAAAGTTACTTTCGAACCGCTTTCCCGCATTATTTACCTTTAAAATGTTTTGAAAGTTACTTTTGAACTGTTTTCTTGCATATCATGCGTGCTTGCATATGAGTGTCTTGTTATTATTGATTTTGCTTTCAATGATTGTTAAAACGAGTTTTCTAGGCGAGTGTGTACTTTATCGTACTCGACCTAAATAAATAAGAAATTTTCAATGATTATGATTAAATGCTACTTGCGCATGAATGTAAGCCTTTTGGGCTGAACTGGCCATTGCCCCTTGTTACCGGTCGTCTCGAGCCAGAAACGGACTCGGTCGGGCGATTAGGGACTTGGGTGAACGTTTCGGTATACTCGAGTATTACCTTGTAAGTTGGTGGAGCCTGGCAAAAAGCCAGGGACGGGGTGAATGAATGCACGAATGAAACCAAATGCAATGAAATGACAGGAGAACGAACGTATCCTTTTCATGAATGTTACTATCGCTTTCCATTGTAAATGTTTCGTGAATTATTGATACTCCATATTGAAATGACATCATTGAAATGAACTATTGTTAAACAGATTTGATTACTGATTTTACTGGTTACTCGCTGAGCTTCTAGCTCACCCCAAAATGTTTTATTCCCCTCCACAGGGCTCATGACGAAGGAAGGCGCATATATCTTGTACTGTTTGGATTTGGAATCATTTTATGTATAGTTGGGAATTGTTTCCGCTTCGCT
>NW_020861837.1:0-16970 GCF_003713205.1 Coffea eugenioides
ACAGTAACTATCTGCCTATGAATGCTTAGCCACATAATTCTTTATGTGGTATCAAACAAAAATAAAGTACCATGTCAAGCAACTGATGGTATATATAAATTTTGACTATATGATAAAGGGATAAGTTGGATCTATAAAATACGTTCCTATAAAACAAGATGCATCATCGCCACCATCTGCATCCTCCACAAATGATGAGATTTTCAAGAAGGCACACGACTACTATATTACTGTAAATGTTTTTTTCTTTCTTTTTTCTATTTGGTGTTCTTAAGGAACTAGCTAAGCACAAAAAAAAAAAAAAAGAAGTTTGGGGGCCAGTATTAAACCTTTAAAATTACTAATCATTCCCTTAATTGCAACACTTTTCAACAAAATTTACTCTTCTACATTTTAAAAAAAAATGTAGACCTACTTCTTAGTCTGTTACCTTAGAGGACACCAAATAGACGAACCTTTAACAAATTAATAATAGTATTAGCATTTCCTAACTAATCTCTGTCATATAATCTTGGTGCACATATACCTTGTTTGTGTACTGCAATTTCAGAATGCCATCACGTGTAATGAAATCACCATTTGTACCAACATTTATGTGCTCCTCCTACAGTTGATTCGATTTAGAGTCATGAAAAAGGAAACATATATAAATGTAATCAAGAACAAGTAAAGAAGTTTATCTTTGGTTGTCATCTAGCTAGAGTTTGGAAGTTACTTATACCCGTAGCTTTTTGAGTACATTAGGGTACTTGGCGAGATAATACAAAATCCACATAATTGAAAGTGAAGTGGATTCGTAGCCAGCAATTATTAGGCCCACAATGTTATCAAGCACCTCTTCATCTTGTAATTGGTGACCATCGTCATCTTTTAGGTTCAAGAGTTGGTCCAACAAATCAAACTCAGCTCTTGCAGCATTGCCTTCAAACTTTCTCTTATTTATCTCCTTGGTCAAAATTGTCATGACTTTCTTCCGACACTGTGGAATGGAAAATTTGTGATTAGTCATTGGAATTCAAGTCTAGCTCATACAAGAATTGGAACTCTAGAAATTAAAAACTTCCCATAAAGGGAATTTACTCATTTTTGTACTATTTTAGCTTAAGAGTGAATTTGCTAGCCTGGAGGGCGTGATGATAAGCAGTCCCTGGAATTTTAATTGGTTGACTTCTAACTCCTTTGATCATACCCACAAATAGTTGATCAAGTGTATCCAAATGGGGTCCTGGCTCGAACCCGCAAAAGTACTTCCCAATATTTTCAAAAGTAACCTTCAAGGACAATGAAAAAATAATGAAAAATAAGGAAAATGATGGCCTAGAGAGATTTCATGAAAGTTGAAATTAGTATGATAACTTGTATCAAGAAAATTTTATATAGATCTAGATTTTTTATACGTATATTAGTCTACCTTCTTAGCTTCTTGCAATGCTACAATTCTCCCTTTCTCTGACCATAGTCGAAGGGCTGCAACTATTCTTGGTTGGACCATAATGGCTATCTTGCGGAGAGCATCAGGTTGATTAATGATCTTCACAACTAAGCCTCTAATCCTTGCATGTGATGATCCTTGAAGGAAAAGGAGGGAATTGTTGCCTATAATTTGAGTGGCAGGCCATCCCATGCCAAAGTTTGCATCCGATTGAAGGATGAATTTGTTAGCTGATGGAGAGGATGCAATTATAGAGGGTGAACCAAAGAGATGGCTCTTGTATAATCCTTCTCCATCACCATATCTGATTTAAATGATTAATTCGGAAGCACCATGTTAGTTCTAATTAGTTTTATTCTACAGCTGATGAAGTCAATTTGTAGCTTTTTTCTTTTTTTTTTTTTGGGAAAGCTTATTGTTTAACAATTTGTAACCAACAAGTCAAAATACTGTGCTAGGTAGAAGAAATGTCAATTCACCTCCCACTTAATCGACAACTTGCGGATTTGACATGAGCACACGGTGACAACATCAATTTCTCAAAATAGGTTAGGCAACATCAATTTTGACAAAATGAATATAGTTTGTTTAATCAATTCTCTTGGCACCAATAACTCAAATATATTTTTGGGGCATAAAGTAATTATGATCTTCATCTATTCAAACGCTAAAACTTATTCAATTCATTATTTCGGAACATGTTAGAGCATAATAATTAAATCCGGCCTAGTCCTCAGCCTGGTAAGTAGATCGGTTCAAGGGTTTAATCACGAGTTAATTGGTTGAACTAGTGGGTCATAATATAATGAAATAATATAATTGTTAAGAAAATATAATTATTGAACTGGTGATTAAATCCATTAAGCTTCGGTGTTCACCAATTGAAGCGACGGGTTAATGACTTCTCAATAGAAATCTTTATTATCTTCTCCAACTATCAATCCAACCTAGTTAAATAGCCAGTTCACCGGATTAGCTGCTTGAACTGCTTAGACAGATCGGGTTCGATAACTTTGTTTTAGAGTGGCATGACATCACCTTTACCTGCCTATTTGTAGGCAAAATTACAGCAGTAGCTCCCATCAAATTTATAAGTTATCCTGTCCTAGTCCTTCACATTTATTGTTGATTTGATTAGAAATTTATGATTGTAGAGAGTTTTCAAGCATGCTAAATGACATGTTGAGTGAAAATCTTTACCACAAAACACCATCAGCTAATGAAGTTGAGGGCAGTATGAATTTTTATGCGATTTGATTAGACTGCAATGTTGCAATTTCTGGTAAACTTTTAGCTCCAATTCCCAGTCTCCATTACTTTTTCGAGTGAAAATGTTTACCATAAAGCACCATCAGCTGATAAAGTTGAAGAATTCGGGATTTTTATGTGATTTAATTAGACTGCATATAAACTCTTCTTTTATACTGTATTAAGGGAAGAAACGTGTCATGACCTGAAAACTTAAGAAAAATGCTATTGTTTATGAATGTTTTAGGAGAAATATGTTTTCTTGCAGAAAATAATCCATCCATCAATACATGTCTACAACATTCAGCTTTCTGGGTTTGAAAATATTGAGGATAATTTTAAACCATGCTCTTCAATTAAAATGAATATCATAGATCCATCATAATATTAGTTGTTAGCTATTATTGTAGCATTCGTTTCATATTCCAAATTTCATTTACACTACAAGAATTTGATAGTGAGATTGATCCTTTTTTAAGTTCAATTCATCAAAAGACACATAACTAACATGTGGAGCACCTGCACTTGAGGAAGTAAACTTGCGATTGTCTACAAGATGTTGCAGAAATTGCTACAGCCAAATGCCATGAACTTGGGCCAATGGCTGCCGTGTATGTAGCAATAAGTTGGACAATTGTGCAACTTATGTTACTAGTAATAAAATGGAACAAGAAAGGAATAAAACTACTCAAGCACAGAGAAAAACCTTACTTGTCTCTTTTATTGTTAATGAAGTCATCAGGCCGAAGAATAACCTTAAAATACCAAAGAAAATGAAGCATTTCTCCGAAAAATGGAATCCCCATGTGGCCAGGAGGAAGCTTCATCGTGGTTCTGCCTCTCAAACGCTGGAAAGTAACCGGTAGAGCAAATCGAAAATAATTCCACCACCACAACCCCCACCCTAGTAGTGTTATGATTCCCACCACATTTGCTATCCACATCCCTAAGGCTATTTCCATCTTTGTGAGTTGAGGCTCTAATAGTTCATGTGATGTGGTTCTCCCAGGTGGCATATGACCAGGTTTAAATACACTTACTTGCGATGCAATCATTTGTATTTTATACCCAACATATTATTCTTTCAAGTAATAGTACAAGAGGACAAATCTAAACTGTACTTATTCAACTGGGAAAAAATCTATACCGCACTTATTTGGGGCTATGGCAATTTGTGTGGTTGCCGCAGCAACCATGTATGGCGTTGTCATTTTCACCAAAGGAAGTGGTGAGAGTCAAAGTTGGTGAGCTCTCCAAGAGTGCCACTACCGTGGTTAAAAAATTGACAGTCACTCCTCCTGTTGTCCACATTAATAAAATTGTTGTGAATGTGGGCCATTCTTGGTATAAGTATGGCTAGGTAGTCTCAGTATGATTAGAATTAGAAGCATAATTAGATCGATTCTGTTGGAGGCCGAAAATTATTTTCATCATCTATAATTTCATTGAATATTTGAATGTGTTGCAATTTGCATGATATTATTTACTTTCCATGTTTGCTTGTTTCATGTGATTAGATGACTTGAATGCACTCTCAATTAGTGTAAGATATTTTGTTCAACCACAAAATATTTTGACTAAAAATTTTGACTAAAAAAAATGGCAACATTTTGACCAGACTGAAATTTGCATAAGCGCGTATAAAAATGACCTTCAAACTTGTAATTAGAAACAAGGATATGAAATTTGACTCATGCTAAAATTTGGTCATGTTTCAAACCTACCTTATATTCAAACTGCAGGAAGAAAAGCCTGTCACGTAGTTGGAAATAAAACAGTGGACGTTATCAGTTCTTTAAGTTACCTGTCTCTTTAAATTACCTGCCTTCTTCTTATTTACTTCTCAGTTCTCACGATACAATTGAATTCCATGGCAGAAGTTTCCACTTTGGTTACGATTGAATAAATTTCCTCCCTCCAAAATTTTCATCTTTAGTCCACACTTTCCCTCTTTCCTTCCTCATCAATCGGTTGCTACCACATGCAAATACAACAAAAGGGTTAGCGACGGTGGTTGCCAAAGAGCATATGAAAATAGCAGAGACTAGACCATCATGTTCTCTTGAATTATCTGCCCACACATATACTGTGTAAATATCTGTCCACATAGATCAGCATTTCGTGAATCAGTAGGACTCATACATCGCAGCAAATTAGCAAGTGGTGGACGATAAGGACAGTATGGTCAAAAAGATAACAAAAGAATTCACGTTACCGTTAAATATTACTTTGCACCCTGTGAACATATTCAGATTCCCACTTTGGTCTCTATACTTCAGAGTGAGACAATTTAGTCCTTAACTTTATAAAATATGTTTTGCTTAAATAAAATTGTTGTTGGAAATGTGATAGATTTTATGTTTTAAAAATTAAAGTGGGACAAATTTCATATTTTAGAGATTAAAGTTTGATAGATTTTATTTAAGTGGGCTTGATTACTTTAGGAACTAATTTGTCCCGCTTTTAAGTTTATGCATAGATGTGAGAATTTGGGTATAATGGAAGGATATAAAATCAAATTAACCATAAACTTTAGTTTTTTTTTTTGTTCGTTTTTCATTTTTTCATTTGGGAGAACAAGAAATATACTTTATTCCTTATCGGGGAAGGGTTGAGTTGGGTAGTTCGGGGGAGATGGTGTAAATGAGAGGTTTCGAATTCAAACCCTCCGACTTACATGAACAATAAAGTATTAGTGTAAATGAGAGATTTTGAATTCAAACTCTTCTACTTACACGAACAAAAAATACTTTATTCCTTGTCATAACATGTCTAACAAATTCCATATTCTATAGGAGGCACTTGCTTCTCTTTGTAGGCTTAAGCTATAACAGATAGTTGGAGCTAGACATATCAATAGGTAGAATCTATGTTAGATCTTTTTGATCCAAATTCAGACTCGTTAATTTTAGTTAGACCCAAACCCTTATGGGTCTAAAAAGCAAACTTAGATCCAGTCCCTCATGAATTTGGATATCCAATGGGTATCCGTGGATTTTTTTTGAACATACAACAAAGAATTTAAGTGAAAATATTTTAAAAATATATAGAGTTCAAAAATAATATGAATATTATCCAATTTTTGTTTTCAAATAATAAAATTAACATTCAAGAAGTTGAATGCAATATAAAGGTAGGATTAAGTGATGTTTTGTTAGGTTAAGAGAGTATCCTTTAATCTAATAGTGATAAAGTCTTACTGTGTTTGATCTAATGACCATAGAATATTAGATTAATTTACAAATTTAGTGATACACACACAGTCATGGCTTTGGATAGATTCTGATTTAGACTTGGATTTGGGTTTGGATCTGATTAAGAAGATTGCAAACAGTTCCGGATATTACTTAAATTTGATTTTTTCGTCTTTATTCACGTGCATAGACTTGGACCATGTTGAGCAGTCGAAGAAGAATATGAGGATATTAACTTTTTGTCCTTGACTTTTTCCGATACCCAGTTTTGAGTGTAAAGAATATTCTGAACTTATCCTTATCCACTCATGAATTCATACTAGTAGCATATTGCACCCAATTATTTCAAAAACATTCTTACTACTTACGTTTATGCTAATGCCAAATGATAACCTTAAAGCTAATAAAATTAACCAATGATGCTGATAACACCTAGGGATGGCAATGGTGCCCGCGACACCCGCGCCGCGGGGGGCTAATGGGGAGGGGTTGGGGCGAATTTTTTTCCCCCCGCTTAGAAACGGGGCGGGGGGCGGGGGAGTGTACCCCCGCTTAGAAACGGGGCGGAGTGTACCCCAGCCCCATCCCCCGCCCCGCCACCCGCTTTAAAAAAATAAATATATAAACTATATATGTATATAATTTAATTAATTACAAACTTATGATAATGATATTATTAGTTATATGTATTATTTAATGTCTATTAGTATATATAATATAATTGATATTATTAATTATACTAATAATTATATATGTGTACTAATACAAATTATTAATTGGTTATACTAAATTTACTAATACATTTATACTAAATCCCTAATTACACTTAATACAATAACTTTTTTTCTTAAAAAAAGCACAAGCACAATAATGAATTAGTGATTGTATTTGTGCCAAAAGTGAAAACTTAACTACTTTAGTTATATTTATTTCATCATGTTAGATTGTATTCAAATAATTTTTATTTGATTGTTTTTATAAGTTTCAATTGTAAAATTACAATGAATAATAATTTGATGATGTGTTGATATCTTAGTACTTGATCATTTGCTAAAATTTAACCATAATAAAATTATATAACAAATTTTTATTAACCCCGCGGGTGCGCGGGGCGGGGCGGGGACGGGACGGGGGGAGCGGGGGACGAGGGATGGGGCAGGGGCGGGGGGAGTTTGTAGGCAGCGGGGCGGGGAATGGGGGAGGGGTCCCATGCCCCAACCCCGCCCCGTTGCCATCCCTAATAACACCACATGATATCACCCAAAAAAATAAAACAGAAGAAGTCATAATAATTTTAAGAAAAAAGGAATCACATTTAATATAATTACGTAGTACAGCATAACTGCAGCAGATGCTGGAGTGCTACTGCGTGTGACATTTGAGCATTCAGATTTAGAATGCCCGTGATCAGGGCCCTTGTTAAGTCACATTGTCTCCCAATTATTTGTATGCCTCCCAATTATTTGTATGTAACCAATTGTCCAGCTAGTCTGTGTACAATCAATGATTTTAAATTTCTTCAACAAGATGACAAAATTTATATGACTGAGAATATACAATTCTTATTCTATTTCATGTAACTTTTGAATACACTTGTTCAAGCCAGTAGTTACACATCCTCTCTTTTTTTGTTTTATATTTTTGTTAAAAAATGTGCAAGAAGAAGAAGGAGGAGGAGGAGGAGGATTTCATATCACAAATGTTGACATATTTTAAATCAAACATATTTAGAATCTTAATAGTTTTAAAAATTGATTTATTATTTGGTAACTATATTAGATTTGGTGTCATAGTTGATTTAGAAAATAGAGTTGAGTCATGTTTTGATATTATAATTAGAATAGAATTTGTGGTTATATTTCTCTATTTAAAGACTTGGAGTTTTAAATTTGTAGTTGAGGAAAATTAGTGAATTGAAGCAAAATATTTTGTTTCCTCCCATGCCTTTCTTATTTATAAGATTTTAGTGTTGCTTCCACTGCGTGATCTTTTATCCTAACAAGTGGTATCAAAACCTTAAGTTCACGAGTTTGATCTTGAAGTATCTATGGTGCATGAAGGGTGTGCAGAATTTGTGATAGAGAAACTTGTGCCAAGGGTACAGAGATTGTGATAAAGTACTCGTATATTGAAAAATTGGACCACAAGAGTTGGTCTTGGAGTAGTCATTCATTGATTGGAATTAGAAAAAAATGGCCCTAATTGAATAGAGGTCTAAAAAAAGTCCAGAGGGACTCTATTAAGATTGTTGGTATTGTATAGTGATCAAAGAAAAAAGGTCCAGCCAGATCGTTGATTATTACAGTGCTGTTTGATCAAATCTGATGCCAAGGAAACCAAGAAATTCAAGCAGAGAAGAAAAATTTTGTGAATGTACGTAAATTGTTTTGAATTGCCACGGAGAGAGAATTTGTTATTGGTGGAAATTATTACCATAAAGAAGATTATGAATAGTATGATTATGCGGATTGTTAATCAAGGAAATATGGTGGCTCTAATTGCGAATGAGTCAATATGGATGACTTTTTTGATCGAGGAGAATTAGCAGCAAAATTGTATGCAGATAGTCCACTTCCACACACAAATATGCAGATAGGTATCAACTACAAATTGGAGTTCCACTTGAGTTATACTGGTACAGAGGTTGTAAAAGCGATTGAAACTCGTAATGGCATTGGAGATAACAAAATCAAGAGTTTGGTTTAAAGGAAGCATTTTTGAAATATTTTAACAAAGCATATTTAGAATCTTAATAGTTTTATAAATTGATTTGTTATTTGATAACTGTATTAAATTTGGTGTCACAGTTGGTTTAGGATATAGAGTTGAGTCATATTTTGATATTATAATTAGAATAGGATTTGGGGTTATATTTCTCTATTTAAGGATTTGGAGTCCTAAGTTTGTAGTTAAGGGAAATTAGTAAATTGAAACAGAATATTTTGTTTTCTCCTGTGCCTTTCTTATTTGTAAGATTTTTAATGTTATTTCCGCTACGTGACTTTTGTACTAAAAACAAAGAAAAAGAAAAAGAATATTCTTACAGTGTTCTCGCGGCACGGCATGATATCACAAAAAAAAAAAAAACAAAGCCATGAGAATTGGAAATCCTAGTGTAGACTAGGGCTCTTAAAAATTGGGAAGTGTCTAAAGCTCGGAATTTCGATCAAGGTATTTTTATTCATTGATCCTGTATAGATAAGGAGTAGGGAGTTGTGTATAACCTTTTTGTGTTTTTTCCCTGGCTAGAAAATGGATTTTGGTTTCTTACCAAGGTGTTTTCTTGAATATCAACAAAAAAGCTATGTTTACGTAAAAAAAAAAAAAAAAGGAGAGAAAGTCTATGGCTATTTGTGTTATGAAAAGGACTTCATATATATATATTTTCCTTGACAGACCTTTTCAGAGAGATTTGGCTGGGCCATTTTGCGATTTTATGATGTGAACACTATTATTAAATAATTAAATGCGGAGAATATAACATGATCATCATTGAATAAGTTCACAAAATTTTCCATTTTCCTGTAGAATAATATTGGGAAAATGACCAATTTAATCCTCAAACTTTTTTACTTAAATCAATTTCATCCTTCATTTTTTATTTAGATGTTTTTAGTCCTTCAACTTAAATTTAGTAGCCAATTTCATTCTTTTGTGGCGGTACTACTTTTTGACACAAAAATCACCACCAAATTAAGGGCAATATAGGAACTGCAAGTTAAAGGTCAAAACAAAAAATCAGAAAAATGCTAAGGAGTAAAGCTGAAAACATTTCATCTTCTTCAATAAGCAGCTGCATCTCTAATTCTTCTTCTTCAGTTCGCTCCTGCCAAACTTCCAATAACCATATGTCTTTTTTTTTTCTTAAAAAAAAAACCTTCATTAATATTGTTTTTGTACATCATCACATGTCTTGTAATTTTAGTTTACAATTAAGACTTATCAACATATAAAATTTTCTTGATAAACTCAAGAAAAGTATTCAAATTAGTAAATGGATTAGCTGTTTTCTAAGCATTCCCTTGTCGATAGCTACCTCATCATCGTTGCATCAAAGCTTGGAAAATAATATCCTTAAATCATCATTTTAAATTGCATTTTGACTTTGAACTTTAGGCTTACAATTCAGACTTTTTCTTCGACCTCTTTACATCCTTATCCATCCCCTCCTGCTACATAGCTCCTATCGACAGTTTAATTCTGATGCCAGTAGTAGATTTTGCTGGGGAAATGAGACTTGATGAGTGAGTTTGTATTGGGGTTCCAAAAAATAAAATGAATTAGCAGTTTTGAGTCAGGTTTTGGGGATTTGGGTTTGGAATTCCACTGGTGGGTTAGGTTTTGCAGTTTTGTGGGGCTTCGGCATCAGCCAGAGGTGGAGAAGAAGAACAATTTGGTCTATTGCACCTTTTGTTTTACTCCCCAAATTAATGGAGAATTGGTTTTCTCCCCAATGTAACAAAAAATATTTTGCATTCATTGTTTTAAAAATGATCCCTATTTCGTAATTCCTATATTGCCCTTAACTTGATGGTGACTTTTGTGCCGAAAAGAGTTTTACTGGCGGCAACGCTGCAATAGGATGAAATTGGTAACTAATTTTAGTTAAAGGACTAAAATTACCTAAATAAAAGAGGAAGGATCAAATCACCTTAAGTTAAAAAGTTGAAGGACTAAATTGGCCATTTTCCCAATAATATTTAGCATAATTTCTAAGACTGCATTACTTCAGTAAGTGCTTCTTTGACATTTGAATATTCAGAGATTGCATGCCCACGATCATCATTCTCGGATCATGTCCCCTGTAGTCCATATTTACTCCATACGCTGTTGGTGATGTTTACAGATCAAAACAATTATCATACGTAAGTAATCTGTTTACAGTCAAATATTTCTGGTTTATTCAACAAGATGACAAAATTTATATGACTTGGGAGTATACAGCCCTTGTTCTTTTCCGTGGAACATCATGCGTAGACTTTTTTATCCGGTATCATAATTTTTTTTCTTTTTGGTTAGGAATGTAAACGAGCCTAATCAAACTAAACACCTTACTGTTTAAAATTGTTTGATTATTTTAACGAATTTAAAATTTTTTCAAATTAGCTTGTTTAGTTGCCGAACTGAATTTGAATGAGATTTTTATCAAATTTGAGCATTATCGAACATAAAATACTATTCAAATTTAGATTGATTAGTTGGCGAACCAAATTCGAATAAGCCTTTACCAAATCGAACTCCCTTCAAGCATTAACCAGATTGATTTAGAAGTGGCAGTTTCAATTCATATCCATTTAACCATACATATCCACCTCACTTAAATGTTTTGGATCATTAAACAAATTTAGATGGATATTAACCAGTGGTGGAGCCACATGGAAGTAAGTGGAATCAATTGACCCACTTAACTTTGAAAAGTTAACTGTTAGGCTTAGGAAATTTAGAAAATTTTAATATTGCATCTTATTTGACCCCACTAAATTTTAACAAATTTTCTTTTCTATATATATTGACCCTAAATAATTGAAAATTCATAAATTTTGCCATCACAAGAATTTTGAATTTGTTTCAAGTTATTTATGAAAGTTATTTCAAGAATAAATTCTTCTAAAGTTTTAAAAACAAGGGATGACCTTTCTTGAGTGGAGTGGAAAAACTAACTCTTTCAAACTTCAAAGTTTCCATTCTTAAAAGAAACTCGTAAAAATCAAGTTGATGATAGTTCACAGATTATTTAAAAGTTTCAATTACTTACATTGAAAAAGTTGTTTTAACAAAATTGATAATGCATTGATTTTGTAACATTTTCAGAAGATGAGTACTTGTAAGGTACAATTATGAACGTTTTGAAGATCTATTATTTTTAGTGCATGTTTAACTTACCATTAAAACGGAGATGTAAATCAAATTATGCTGGATAATTTTCTACAATATATTAATGAAACTTGCTTTATATATATATATATATAATTTTGATATTTGCTTTGTAAAAGTTTTAATGTACTGCCAAAAAAAAGGGTTTACTGTACTAAAATTTGACCCCATATCAGAGGGTTTCGCCTCTGATATTAACGGACATTCAAGAAAAACCAATTGGCTCTACAATTTTAACGGATAATCCACATAATCCATCTAAATCCATTTAAAAAGGTAATGAGAAAACCCACCATTTTTCAGTAGTACTAAATGTTTATTATGACGCTGAGTGAATCTCCCACCTCGCAGTAAGTGATTAAGAAAAAAAAAAACTTGACAAATAAAAGAAAAACTTTGACATAAAAACCCAGATCTCAGAAGACTGCCCTCGTCTCCAGTTTCAAACTTTGAAGTCGAATTAAAGCGTTTTAAAAGAAACAAAGAGAGGATGAGTAATTTTTTTAAAAAAAAAGAAAAGAAAAGAAAAGTGCTTTACATAAACTTGATTGCTGCCATAGCACCGTCGTGTGCAGAAAGATGCCCGTTGGCAATGGCCAACGAAGTTGTGCAGAATAACAGTGACGGTAATGAGAGGCAGCAACTTAGCAACTCAGCAGCAGCCAATGTGGCGGAGGAGCTGAAACTTTTCCAAGACATCGTTCACACTCCTCCCGCTCACGCGGACAAAGATTTCTTCTCAATCAGCCTTTTACAACTTTTTACATGCTTTATTTATTTTCTTTGTCCATTTTTTCTGTTTTTATTCTTCTTAGTTATCAAAACACATTCTATTAACTTAGTAGTGTCAATTTAAGCTGCGTGTTAGTTAAAGCAATTAGATGTGTGTTAGTTAAATAGATTTTAAATAAATAATTAGACATTCATCGTCCATTTGGATCCAATTCACATATAACCATTTATTATATGGATTTGAGCGGATTGGACCATTTAATCTATGGTCCATTGATATAAAATCAATTATGATCTATATATTTATTTTGTCACTTCTAGTTTGGTTCATCTTTCAACTCAATTTTAATAAAAAAAAAAGCTTGAAGGAGGTATCATAGCTCATACTTGGGATAAGTCGTCTTTGCCATGACATGTTAACCATGCATCCATTTTTTTCCCCATGCTTAATTAATGATGGCGTAATATTATTGATTGGCAGTTGATTTTCTTCGACTATAGTTATGAGAGTAGGGAACACGTAGATATTCATGCAAATACATGCGTAGTGGATTTGACATAAGTTTATACTTTTCAAGGATGATGAGTGTTTGATTAGGCTCTCATATTTTGGAGGTAACAATTTAGAGATATTTGTTATACCGGCCGGGCTTGATTTACAAACAAAGGTTTGAATAACTCTAAACAAAGCAAGATACTTGTATTTTTTTTTATTCAATTAATTTTTATTCTTCATATTTATTTTTTTGTGATACTAGAGCAACAATTTTAATTAGGAAATAGTTTAAAGATTTAGTGTTGTTATGTTTTATGCAATTCATTGCCTTTTCTAGCAGTATGAAATTCTCCTAAATTAAAATTGTAAGCTCTTAAATTAAAAGTTGCATATACTATACAGGATCTCCAAAATATGAGATTACAAGAGTTTCTACAGCTTACCACATGCAATTTCTTTAGTAGTAGTTTTGGACAATATCTTTTTAAGTTATTGTTGCCTTTTAATACCACAAAAAACAAAGATCAACTAAAAGATTGGATCAGATTCAAACTTGTCAAAAAAAGAAAGGTCACCAATTCAACATTTAGTAAGAATAGTGACTAGGGTCAATATTTAATAGTTTATAATTTTGTATTTTTTACTTCATAAAATATAAAAAAAGAAGAAAAGAAGAGAAAAAGAAAAAATAATTATAAATCATTCCTTGTATATTGGGGCCCAATACCCAATAAGGAATTTTATTAAAATGGCAAAGCAAATTATTATCATTTAGGTGACAAAAGGGAGGTAGGTGTAAATTTTTAAAAATGCTTTAAGAGAGTTCAATGAAATTGTTAGAAATCTCAAGAGAGGTTTCTACAAATGATCCCTATTTCTAAATTGATAAAGTGTCTCCAAGCTTTTTTTGATATATTTTTCTAGGTAATTATTTTTTTCGTTAAAAAAAATAGAAGATGAATTTTGTATAAATCCGAGAATACCTTTTTGTTGTTAATGTTTTTAAACAACTAGTTTTGAGTTAGATGCATTTTGATGATAGATTTTGGATCCAACGATGAATACTGGTAAAACTTATTGGTTCGATTTGTTCACTAACCAAATAATTAATTACTTTAACTTTGAATAAAATTGGCCCACAAGGTCAACCTTAAAAAAAAAAAGTTGCCAATGCCAAGCTTGCCATGGCAGCAAGAGGAGGAAGCTACCGTAATTACCTCTCTTTAATTATGTAGCGGGAAAGGGACCTTTTTTTTTGTGATCGGTGAACATAATGTGCATGATTATAGTGGTAAACCAACCCACTTAACTAAATTTACCCATACCTGCCCATGAATAGATGGGTATGGGTATCTTAAATTTTTGTATATGGGTATAAATGGGTTACCCAATAATACCCATTTAATAAATTGATATTATTGGATAACCCATCAAATCCAATTAACCCATTTATAATTCTCTTCCCCCATCCATTTTTTTTTCAGATTTTTCATTTTACCATGAAAGTTAACTACTTTTGTTTCATTATTATTATTATTTATTTATTTTATTTTCTCTTAGTTTGTTAACTTGCTCATTTTTCAGCATTACCAATTTATGATAAGTTTTAGCCTCTTTTCTTATCTTTCTAAAATGCAATTTTAAATTATATATGGAAAAAATGTTAGGGGTTCAAAATTTTTTTGGATTAAGTTTTTATATTAACTTTTATAGTACTTAGTTCAAATTTTTATATTCTTATTATTCAATTATAAATAATATATAATTTTGTGACATACGAGTAATAAAATGAAAAAATTGGTAAATTAGGCTTTTGAAGTATTATAAGTAAATATTTAAAACTAATGATGAGTACAAAGAGCGGTATAAATTGATAACTTAGTTTGCAAAAATGAATTTAAATGAGTTTACAAAAAGTTAAAAGAAATGGGTTATAAATGAGTAATTAGGTTACCCAATTCATTTTTTTACTTACCCATTTAATTAAATGGGTATATGGGTTGATTCTGATAGGGTGTTAATTGTTGGTTATTTTATTGTTAATTTTCCCCTTTATCCTTGCCAAATATTGTTTTAATTATTAATATTTACTTATATTTGGTATTTGACTCAATTTCAGGAAGTGAAACAGAAAACTACAAAAATGAGGGACTTTTTGGAGATAATTGGGATTTCAAACAATCGGGCCCACATGGTACTACAAAGAGATTGCATTTCCTTTGCTGATTAGGAGATTGGAGTCCTACGGGCAATAGGAAACTAAAAGCAAGGAATTCGATAGAGTCCCACTTTTGGGTTGATTCTCAATTTCAGCAGGGGACCACAGGGATAAGAAGCTTTAGTCATTGTTGGCTTTAAAAAGGAGACAAACATACAGAGAACTCTTATCAATCAATAGTTTTAGCTTAGTTTTTAGCATAGTTTAGTTTTATTCTTTCCTTTGATGGCCTGGACCTCAATTAAATTACTTGAAGATTTTCTCATGAGGCGTGGCTAAATTTGTCTAGTCAAGAACAACGGAGGATTTGGTTCTACTAAATTTGTGAGATCGAAGTAGTTTTTATTTATTCCCATTATTCACTGGTATTTGTCTATCTTCTGCTTTATGTTCATATGGTTGTTTTATTATTCGATTATCCAGGGCCCGGATTCTAGATTAATTCAATAACCTGAAGCCAATTAGGGTAGTTAAATCCGTAATTGTTTAATTATTCTAAACTGGTGGCAACTGGCATGATTGGATTTGTGTCAGGGAGATAGACAGGCTAACTTAAAGAGACCCTCGTAGCGTGTTGATTGGTTAGAATTAGGCTTTTCTAATTATTCATGCAATTAGGGAATTGAACTTCTATGGTCGTACTTAGGGTTATTTCCTGATTAGAGAAATAGTCAACGGTCGTACCTTGGCTATCGACAAATTGAGGAAGAGTTGGTTGTTTATCGCGTGTATGACAACTATAACTAATTTATCAGATAGTAACTGGAATAATCCTTGCATCTGTGATCGAATTAAGTGAACCATCTCCGAAGTTGTCTCTTGGCTAGAGTTCGTCCATTATTATTTTTATTGTGATAATTAGTTATTTGAGTTGTAGTTATTTTATTTTAATTAATTTATTCCAAGTAATTTAGTTACTATCATTTTCAAAACCCCCCATATCTGGAACTTGAGAAGAAATTAAATTATCCCCAGTCCCTGTGGATTCGACCCTGCTTACCGCTATATACAGAATTTGTATTTTATTTAAGCAGGTATTTATTATTGCACAGGTTTGACGCCTGTCAATTTTTGGCGCCGTTGCCGGGGACTGGTGCCAGATTAATTTGTTTCTTTTTGAGTTCATCTTGTTTTTATTTTTTATTTATTTTTCTCTTATTTTTTTTATTATAGTTTATGGCTTCTAACACTCCGTATTTTGGTGATAGACTGGATTTTGTTTCCGGGGAAGGCGATGAGACTAGTTTTTTTGCTAAGTTTGCATATTCAGAGGCAGTAAACTCTATTAGAGAAAGAATGGCTGCTGCAACCTGTAAAATTTGTTATGCCAGGGATCATTCGACCGGTATGTGCCCCGAATATCAAGATAATCTGAGTGTCCCACTCAATAATTATGGAGATTTTTCACCATGGTCTCAAACGTGGTATAACCCTAATCCAAACGGGTATGATCAAGGATGGTGGGATAACTCCAGTTATAATTATACAACAGGGCCACTAGATTTTCAACAGCTAGAGTCTCAAGAACCGTCATCCATGTCAGGTATGTCTCTTGAAGAAATGGTTGAATTAATAGCTACTAACATATATCAAATTCAACAGGAGGTACAAAAAATGAGTGAAGAGATGAAAGAAGCAAGGCTTGAATGGGCATTTAAAACGAGCGAATTGATTTCTCCAGTTTATGAAGAATTGTCCTCACCGACTATTATCGACCATGAGGAAGATGAGAGTGCAATTATTCTGACAAAGGACATGGTATTGCAAGGGTCTCAA